>NW_009733417.1:127157-152574 GCF_000703405.1 Apaloderma vittatum
TAATGAACCCATGCTGGCTGTCACCAACCACTTGAGTACTTTTTATGTGGCTTAGTACAGCTGCCAGGAGAATCTGTTCCGTGATTTCACCCGGCACAGAGGTAAGACTGACTGGCCTATAGTTCTTTGGGTTGTCCTTGGTCCCTTTTTTAAATATGGGGGTTATGTTTGTTCTTTTCCAGTCTGTGGGAACCTCACCACACTGCCAGGACCTCTCAAATACGATGGCCAGTGGCCTAGCAACTTCAGCCGCCAGTTCCTTCCGGACTTGTGGATGTATCTCATCAAGTCCAATTGGCTTGTGCATCTTCAGGTTCTCTAGGTGCTTCCGGACCTGTTCCGCTTCTACCCTGGGTGGTTCTTTACTCTCCCAGACCCAGCCAACACCCTCGGTGATTTGAGTGGTGTGGTTCGAGTGGTTGCCAGTGAAGACTGAGGCAAAAAAGTTGCTGAGTATTTCAGCCTTCTCCACGTCCTCTGTAACCAGAAGATCCCAACACCATTCCACCATCTTCTCTGAACTGCTTTGAAAATTAGGCCTAGAGCCATATCTCTCCATCCATTCTTCTTGGGTCCCCATGTTCTTTCCCAGCTCATACAGGCTGAGGTCCAGCTGAGTTTCCCAGCTGACCTGTTGCACGTCCCTGCAAACTGCAACAGGGTAGGTTTAGACTGGACATTAGCAAAAAATTTTTCACAGAAAGAGTAGTCAGACATTGGAATATGCTGCCCAGGGAGCTGGGTCAGTCACCATGCCTGGACGTGTTTAAAGGTCATTTAGATGTGGTTTTGGGGGATATGGTTCAGGGATGAGCTTTGTAGAGTAGGGTTAATGGTTGGACTCTGATCTCAAGGGTTTTTCCAACCTGAATGACTCTAGGATTCTATGTCACAGTGACTGGAGCAGGTTGCAGAGATATCTCACAATCAGCCAAGCAAGTGATGGGTGGCAGTCACCTGAATAGAGTTGCTCAGGCTTTTACCACCAATTACCTCTGATGAACATAGAGATATTTTTGTAGCAGGTCAAGTGAGAGACTGAATATGCCGGTTACCACCAATCCAGTGAGAGTGACTCAGCTGCATCGTTCAAGTAAGCTTTGTTGGGACAGCACTGAAAGACAGACTTAAGGAACTGCTGGGATGAAGTATCTTAAAGAGTTTTGCATTCTATCAGTGGTATCCTTGAAATAAATTTTAACTTCTTCAAATGCTTAAGGAATGAGGGGTTAGTGGTAGAAAACTAAATTTTGAAATGGAAATTAATCTTAAGTAAAGGGAGGGAATTCTTCACTTAAAAATATGGAAAGGTCAACAATCTCAAAACTTAAAATGAAAGTCTATAAAAATCACTTACAAGTGACAAAGACTTAACAAGCTGATATTTCTGAACTGTAAAGGTAAATCATGACCATCACTTAGTTTCTGAGCTGTAATGTCAATATAAATTTGAAAGCAAAAGTTGTGTGAATAATTGAAGCAGATAGAAGATCAGACTTTCCACCCTACTCCCAGGTCAAGTGAAGTTTATGGTTGTATTTTACAGTAGAATAGTCAGACACAATAGTACTGCAAGGTATTGAGACTTCTAAAATTGAAACTTTATTTACTTAGATATTTGTGGTTCTGTGAATGACACAACCTTGCACAGAGCAATGAATCACATGCAGACCCTTAGTTGCAGTTGCTAACATTTCTTTTTTTCAAAGCACTACGCAATAGAAGTCTTAGGACAGAATTTGGAGAACTCTTCAAATTGAGTCCTTAGGAACATGAAGCATTTTTATTATCAGACATCAAACTCTTAGGAATCTATCTGAATAGAATCTTTTTTAAGGGGAGTCGGAAAAGTAGTTTTCAGAAACAGCTATTCCATAAGAATACCTCTGAAAACCCAGAAAAAATTATTAGCATTTTCTTGATTTTGTTTTACTCTGAATTTACCATCAAAGCAACAGAAACAAAATACCAAACAAAATGATGAAAGAAAAATGTAAATCAAAAAAAATGGGGAACAAAACTCCAAACTAACTTTCAGGTGAAATTTGACTGATTTCTAAGGGAATTTTATGAAATCAAGGACTATGACAGCAATAATATAAATGTTGAAACCTTGGATCTCCTCTGATGTTTTCTACCTAGCTGTGCCTTTCTGCATTTTCCCAGCAGTACATGCACTTTATTTTCCTGTGTCGCTATTTTTTCATAAGTTTTTTTTTTAAGTATGATATCTGTAAGACCTGTAAGATTAGGAAAACAAATCCTGTTTTTGACTTCTGAAATAAATGTCGTGTGCTATTTCCAGAGCCAGCTTCACAAAGATTCCTATGAAACCACTAAGAACTGTAGCTCTTGCTGTCTTCCTCTTAATTAATAACACTATGTAGAAAGTCTCTCTCTCACCTGCTGACACACTAGTATAATTTTCCACTTGCCTTTGGTAGTAGGGTGCCAAGTTTGGCAATTGGATGGGACTACACCCGATTTCAGTGCAGGAAGGAGCACTGTTTAATAAAAATCTAATCTGGTAGTGACTGCTATGATTGGACTGTGTGGTCACTTTTATGCTGCAATCAGATGTCAACATCTGGTTAATAAATAAAGTGATGTTTTGTAATTACTGCATAGCAAATTAGAAGTGAGAAAAATTTTCCTACCTCTTCCTTAAAAGAAAACCTGTGATGTCAGTGACTCTCTCCCACCTTCTGACCCTATAAAATGAAAGATGCTGGTTAGGAGATTAGATGTAAGAAAGTCAGCTTTAGATGTAAGGAAGTTAGCTTTAGATGAAGTGTTGGCTAAACATGCCAGGTAAAATTCACCCTTTGTATAGCCCTACTGATAATATGGAAATAGCACCAAAGACAAAATTTTTCTAACCTTGAAAACGAGATTTCCCTTTATTTCTTGTTTCCTTCAAAAATCCTAACTGAACTTCACCTTTTCAATGTGCCTGATTTGTTTATGCATAGAGTGAAAGAGCTTTGCAGCAAAGACATGGAGGCAAATTGACTTTGTAACACAAAGCATATTAGCAGATGAGAAGTCCTATTTTCCCTTGTTCGTGAAGTTGCAAGTGCTCAAGTACTTTGCAGAGCTCTCCCAGTATTGAGCAATTAGCAACATTTGAGTGAGAATATCCATCTCCCATGAAACCAGCTGAGGTTTTATTAGTCTCTAGAGCCAGGTATTGTGTTAATGGCCTTCCTCATTCCTCCTTCCTAGAATCATAGAATCATTCAGGTTGGAAAAGACCCCTGGGATCATCGAGTCCAACTACTAACCCTACTCTACAAAGCTCACCTGTTCTAGGCAGGGAGGCTTTGAGATGCTTGATCTGTAACTAACCATGACTCACAAAACCTTTAATTTGTCAAGAGTGCCGTAAGATGTACCGGAGACAGATTCATAAGTTAGCAGAATTAAATCCATACGCTCCCCAATCAGTTTTGCAGAGCAGAAATGAAGGTGTCCATTTCGTGTAAACTGACATAAGTCCATTGAAGTATATGGAGTTGTGTTGATCTGTAGCACCAGAATGTCATCTGTGGTGTTTCCATTGCAGTCTTGTGGATGTATCGGTGGTAGAAAAAAAATAAGAATTAGTTTAGGATCTGGCCAACTCTGACTTGTACTCTAGTACAAGTCATGTACTAGATATGGTATATGAAGAAGTTTGAAAAAGAATGAAGGAGTTCAAGCCAGTCTGAGTGTCTCTTTCCTCAAAGGTTCCCAAAGAATGTGTTTAGGTCTCTCTATGAATCAGACTGACACTTTAGTCATTTTAACTGTAAATGAGTTTCACCTTATTTCATGAAGACTGATCATTGAATTAAGCTTCTGAGATGTTATGGAAGGAGTGAGAACATCATATGTCATTGCTATGTCTACTCTACAATACCTTCCCACTAGCTAATCACCCTGAAAGTATAAGTCTGTTTCCTAAAATATTCTGTAGTCAAAATCTCAATGTTTTTGTTCTGGTGGGTTTTTCTATTCATTGTACCTAATCACATCAAAGAGGGAATATATCATGGCTGTTTGCATAAAAAGATCTCAGTTTCATAAACACATGGAAATATTTAAAAAAGAAATATGGGTTTATAGAGCTGGAAAAACACCAAGTTCTTGTTATGTATGCTTCTTGGCTTCTGTGTATGGACATGGATATAAAGCAAACCAATATCTAAGCATTTGTATGAGTTTTCCTCTAAGCTTCTTCAGAGACCATTTGAAACCCACTGTATATATTGAATTATGACCCATAACCTACTTCCCCATATCTAATCCAACATCCACAACTAACTTTTCAGCTATTTAAGACAACTTGGATGAAAACAAGCATGTCTTATTCATGTGAAAAATATCAGTGGTGAAAATGGTCCTGCACATGGGTCAGGGCAATTCCAAGGAAAAATACAGCTGGGGCAATGAGTGGATGGAGAGCAGCCCTGCAGAGGACTTGGGGGTGCTGGGCGTCGAGGCTCTCAGCATGAGCCAGTAATGTGTGGTTACAGACCAGAAAGCCAGTCACATCCTGGGCTGCATCAAAAGAAGTGAGACCAGCATGCTGAAGGGAGGTCATTCTGCCCCTCTACTCTGCTCTCATGATACCGCATCTGCAGTTCTGTGTCCAGCTCTGGGGCCCCCAACATAAGAAGGACATGGACCTGTTGGAACAGGTCCAGAAGAAGGACACAAAAATGATTGGAGGTCTGGACTACCTCTCCTATGAGGACTGGCTGAGAGAGTTCACCTTTTTCAGCCTGGAGAAGACTTTAGGGAGGCCTTATTGCAGCCTTCAGTACTTAAAGGAGGCCTACAGGGAAGATGGGGATGGACTCTTTATCAGGAATTGTAGTTATACAACAAGGGGTAATGGCTTTAAACTGGAAGAGGGTAGATTTAGCTTAGATGTAAGAAAGAAATTGTTCTCTGTAAGAGTAGTGAGACCGTGAAACAGGTTTCCCAGAGAAGTTGTGGAAGCCCCGTTCCTAGAAATGTTCAAGGTGAGGTTGGATGTGGCTTTGAGAAACCTGCTCTTTCAACCCAGACTACTCCGTGATTATATGAAAATAATTCACCTAACACTCAAAGACATCAGAATAGTTAGCTTATATTTATAATTATGACTCAGAGTTTTGTATCCTATTGGATCTCAGATCTCATAGGGTCAAGAGAAATGCATATAGGTTAGCGGACATCTTTTAAGGAATTATAAGTCTCCTCTGTCTTAGTGGGAGAGCATTCAATTATGTTTCAGAAGGCAAATGTCAGAGAGATTTCACTCACCCTTAGCCATTTCAACAATTGCCCTAAATTCTCTTTTACTATCACCTTGGATACTTCCTTCATATGAAGGAAAAGCAAAGTTGTTTGGGCTATTCATATATTCCTTGTATGTATATATAGACCTTGTCCATATACTGCCTTTACATCTAGGGAATTCATAAGTATGGCTTTTACTCTTGATTGGTTTTTCTCTTGTAATATCACAAAGCTTGCTTGGGGATTTGTCTTGTAGTCACTGAAGTCTCCTTGGATAACCACACTCTTTTCTTTGGAAATAGTGACTCATCATGATTAATTCTCTGCCTGGCAGATAGCATTGACAGTAGACTAAGTGAGATGAGAAGGCAAGATGTTAAATAACCACCTACTGGATTCATAAGGGACTTTCCAATAACTTCATCATGAATCAGTCAAAAGATTTACATATCGAGTTTTGAACTAACTGGACATCCAATGTATAGCTACTAACTAAATCAGCATTCCATCATACATAGATCAGATAAATACACCACTCCCAGTACTCAGTCTAGGCACACATAATTCAGTCTGATGCACATCAAATTGTTTATACAGTGATTTTCACATGAACAAACTCTGGAATCTATCCCCAGCTTAGTTCTTGTGACTTAAAAGAAATAGAACAAAAAAATCCAATATCTTTCTGCCTAGATAATCTTTTTTTCATTCAATCTGATGAACAAGAGCTCTGGTGTGCATCCTTGGGCCTGCTGTAGCTGTATTTAACACAAGTCTGTAAGATCGGAGGACAAAATCGTGTATCATGTTTTCTTAGTGCCTGAGGAAGAGGTTTGATACCCAGCACAGATAATATTCATATGCCACAGTGCAGTGGCTTTGTTTGGAGAGATGTGTCAACTGGGTTTGATGCGTAGCCTGTCCCACCAACCCTTGGTCTGTACAGGTCCTCTGCTGACAAACTGCAAGATAGGCTTAACTTTCAAAGCAAGGCAGGTCCACAGTGTGCATTGCAAACTGCCTTCAGGCTCCCTCTCCTGGATGTTTTTGCACCCACGGGCTTGGGAACCTGCCGTGTTTTCTGCACACACTTAACAGCCATAGGTTCTTCAGGCCTTTATAGCACATGCTTGCCTTCAGTGCCCCGCATGCTATTCCATCATGCATGTAATTACACAGGTCTTTTAAAAGGTAAATTTGATATTTTTAATAAGCCTTTCGAATTCAGTCCTTCAGGTGATTTTCTAGTTATTGGCTGTTTGTTCATTATTTTGGATCCCCGCTCTAAAACTTATGGCCGCTACGCACTTGCATTTCAATATTTCATTTAATGGTGCATTGGGGTTTTTTTTTGCCTTGTTCTATTAAACACTCTGTAGAATATTACTTTGTTTCCCCACACACAGGTGTTATGAGTGTTATTTATATTTTAAAGGTACAGTTACAGTATGGTCACTGCAATTTCATATTCCCCTCCCCTTCCAAATGAAAAAAAACCCTACATTTTTATTAATCATGAATGGTTTAAGTTTGTCTATTTAATGCATCTCCCAGGAACTTGAAACACCTGCTGTGTTAGCCTAGGCCTTAGAAGAATGAAGAGTTATATATTAGATTTAGGCTTGCAGATTAAAATAAATCTTTTTTTATAGGAGTTACATCTGGGAATGACTGCTCTAAAATTCTATAAAAATAATGAGAAAATTTGTTTCCAGCCCCGAATACTTTACAAAATAGAAGAAATTAACATGAAAACGTAACTGAGATAAAGTTGACAAAAAATGAAGAGACATGAAAGAATTGCAAATTTTGCCCTGCCAACAACATTTTGAGACCTGCTGTTTTCCCTGTAGGTGTCCACATGGCTTTGATTTTCTCCTGATTATAAAAAAATATAAACATTGGCAAATGCAGTGAAGAAAGAGTGCTGACCCCACTGTGTGAAGTAGCACTTGGATATCGTCTGCCTTGGTAGAGTCTGAATCTGACTGTAAAGATGTATTCATTTGGTTTTAATTTGAGAAAATTTTATATTTCAGTAAAATCAAAAATTAACTTCCTTTTGTTCTGATTAGTAAATTGTGACAGTTGAGTTTTACATAGATTTGCCGACAGTTAACTGTATCTCTCTCATTGTTAGCTGTTTTTTTTCTCAGTATTTAAAGGAATATATATATATAACTTTGTTAAGAACATGCAAACAAGAAGTAAAGAAAAATGGATAAAATCTATAGTACAGTAAATCAACAGGTAATTTTTTTCTGTAGCCTGTGTTCAATGGAAGAATCAAATTTAAAGTAATTTTCAGGGCAGTAGGTAGCTAGTTGCATGAGATGAGGTGACAGATTTAGTCTTAGAAAACTTTGGCCTCCTGGTATCATGAGTGCAGTTGCTATTTGGCTAAGTTGTGGTGTTGGCAGCAAGAAGAGATTTATGCACATAAAGCTGCCATTCTATTAGAGCTTTTATAACACAAAGTGCACTTCATAAGTTGTACCTTGGTCTGGAAAGAGCTGAAAGAAAGAAGCAATTGAGTACCAAGAGAATGGTACCAGATGCTGGCCTTTTGACATCAGCCAGTGGGCCATGGCTGAGCACTTCCTCAGCAAGCCCTGCTTTCAGCCACTTCAGCTATCTTAAGAAAGCCTCATAATAAAAAACACTATCAAACCCAAAATGTTTCATGGGCTCCATGTGAAAAGAAAAAAAAATAAAGAAAAAAAAAGAAGAAGAAATTAACTAAACAAGAAGGTGATGAAACGTAAAACATGCTGCTGTATTCAGTTCCCAAGCAAGATCTAGGTTTCCACGAGACTGTTTCTTGCATTTCCACCACCAGTAAAATCAGTAATTAGACTTAATGGCAGGACAGTGGGGAGACTGTAGAGGGATTGTGCTAACCAGGATATCCTCTGTAAGAAGCACTTGGATGAGCTTCAGATCTGCCTTCACATTACTGTATTTGCTGCTCTTTTTCTTTGCATCCTGAAACAAATATATTAAGTCATTTATGTTTCAGTTCTCTATAAAATGGGGATGATAATTTTTAACTTCTTCTGCCCTTTCATCTGTACTTTCTGTTGGGATTGTAGGTTCTTTGGGGCCGAGTGTGTTTTTTACATCTTCAGATTCCACAAGGGTGACGTGAAAAATCTGCTTGTAAACACAGAGATACATATCAGGAATGTACTCCTGTAGTATCAGTTAACTCTTTTGCACTTTTACAGTACCTTTTACCCAAAAATATCAGATAGTTTACAAGCAATGCATGATGCAACCCCACAATACTTTTAAGAGTTCTTTAAAAATTATTGCAGTCTTGTAAACGAAAAAAAAAGGGGAACATAAAAGTCTGTGACAGGAAAATCATTAGGCCACGGATTTTTCAAAGTGTCTGTCCATTCCTTCTCCCTTGCCCTCTGTCAAAATATCTGCAAAGTAGTTGTATGAGGAGAGAGACATATTAAACTGTAAGTGATGCTCCCTTTATAATGAAAACCACAGGCACATATTGCTAAATTATTACACCAACATGCGAATAACATGAGTGATGAAATGTATGGAAATCAGTTGCAGCGGTAGAAGTCGAGCACACTCTTTTGTGGTTTGGATACAGAGAGAGAGGTAGTCTTCTTTAATGTGGTAAGGGTCCCTTATTGAGCTATGACAACTTTAGCCTTAGACTTGCAGCATAGAATAAGTTGGGAATGGGCAACTGAAGGGCGGAAATAGAGTGGAGGTTGGGGCACCCACTTTACTCTTGTTGGACCTGTCTTTGCTACTACTTGCTCAGCAGAAAGCAGACACAATATTATTGTGACACTTACCCCTTGAAATATTTAGTACTTTTTTTTTCCACAGAAAAGAATTTTCTTCAGATATGAGATTAGATTAGACCATTGTAATTCTTTGTTTTACTGTATATTCTTCGCTATATTACATATACCTCTATCTTTGTTATATATTCTGCATTACATTGCATAATGTTTCTTCAGGGTAATAAATGATGTCATACTGAAAGCTGAAATCTTGAGACCTGGGATAAGTTCCCACTTCTGCCATAGGCAACTTATGTCACTTAATTAAAGGCTCTCAGGTTTTGTTGTTTTCTTCTTTGCATATTACATAATTCTTTAGAAAATGTTATAACTAGTCCAAGCTGAAAAATATTTCCTTCTGCTAAAAAGACTATCCCAGGATAACTCTAAGTATGTGCATGTCCATCTATCCATATATCCAAGAAATTAGTAGAAATAAACAAGCCTGTATGTGTACATGTATGTACAAGTTTATATACTTTAAAAAGGGGACCACTTCCTCCATTACAGAAATTCAGTCACCTCTCAGACAAAGAATGATAGATATTTTCTGATAGCAGTGTTTCTCAAGAATTTATTGGAAGAGAAAGCGAAGAATAGCTTCTCCATTTGGGACCTCTTGGAGAATTTAAGCAAGCATAATATAACTGCTTAAATTGGAAGTAAGCCAGGACACCAGGGTTAAGTCTTGCTCAAGTGACAGGGGCCAGGGGACCATTCACAGCTAAAAAAGCAGTGGGTTTAGGTTACATCCAAAATACAGGTAACTCAAGGACATTGCTAAATGCAACGCATTCAGTGTACCTTCATTTGTGTAGAATGGCCTAACATATTTTTAATATTTATGAACACCTGAAACAAGCTTTTTCAGTTGTGGCTGTTTGTGACACAGAGAGGTTAGACAGAAGGAAAAATTGTAATCCGTTCAAACGACTATTCAGTTCTGCTCTGAGTGAAACCACAGAGACATTTTCCTACTATTGAGAGAAGCACTAGGCTCAGTTTCAATTTTATTGTGCGCTATTAGTTGCACAGGAGTTCCTACATGAATTTGTCGCTATGAAAAGATTCGTACCTGACAAATATGGTTTTGGTTTTGTTTTCTGGGACAATGTTCTGCATGAGTGTTCTCTAAACACACCAAGATAGGCTGAGAAGCATACATTATGTTAAAAGGGAAATGGTTGTACAGTAAAACGTCTAAGCACTTAAAAGTTTTTATGGAAAGTTTAGCAAGGAGATTTGCTCAACAGTTGTGTTGTTGAGCACTTTCATTACCTTTCTTGCCTTTGCTCAGGTGAACCATTTGGGTTCAGAAAGCACATGCCTTAAGTGAAGTGTACACATGGACTTGACTTAACATATACCCTTAGATTACAGGAAATTAATGTAGAGTAGTATTGACATACCTTTTGATACAATTACCTAATGGGTACAGTATTGCTTCAGCAAAGAGAGGACACCTTGTTTCCACACTGTCTTTTGTGACATGTTCTGAGTGAAGAGATTTTTCATCCATCCTGTTAAACTTGAAACAACTTACAGACAGAAACACAGAAACAGAGGGGCATGATCCAGAGGTGTCTGTATCTAGAAATCAGAATATTCACCTGGGAAGGGGAATCCTGTTTTTGTGGGAAATTCTGCTCCTCGTCACCTACATTACTCAATTTTTTTTTTAAGCCCTGGTGATGTAAAATGTGACGATAATTTATCTAAACTGTCTAATTTTTTGAAACAAAAGATAGCTTTTACTTTATAACAGTGCTTCTTCACATGAGTGACTTTGCTCTAAAGAGGAGGCAAAACACTTACACACTCTGTTCCAGTGATGATGGCTCATGTTCGGGTGAAAACTGCAAACTGATGGGGACAGCTTACATTGGGAAAGTAGATTTCTCAAGGAAGGTCTGATCGTGAGTACAACTATCAACAGAAGTGTGCAAGAGCCAACAACTCTGACAGAGAACAAGAGATACTAGGACCTTTCAGAGAGAAAAGGACTGGCAATGCAGAACAGCGTGAGGAAAGCATCAGTGAGAAATACTTGCCTTCTGCTGGTGAGAACTGGGCTGCTTTTTTCTGCCTTTCCCTTCCTTCCCAGCCAGACATGTTCAGCTTGGCAGCAATCTGGCATGTACATAGTGGAATCTTCTGCAGCAGCCTGCGTACAGCTGTGCTCAGCAGGCACACAGGTGTTTCTGCCTGTACTTTCTGTCTTGCCAACGCTGGCGTTGTTGGTTTTTTTAAGGGCAGTGAGCGTTTTTGGCAACTCTCCTCGGATGTTCTGTGAAGCCCACCCAGCAAGAACAAATGAAATCACCCTCATTCCTCACTGACTTCCTGGTCCTTCTCAGCCTTTGAGGAAGGAGTCAAAGGGGACAGGTGAATCATTTCGGAAATTTTTCCACATTAGCATACTTATTTTACTGTTTTGTAGCCCGAAAGGCTTGGGAACGGCATTTGGCATGCAGTGAGGTCCTGCTGCACTGCTGAGGCACACAGAGGTTGAGAGACTGTCCACAAGGTCATCCAGTGACTCAATGTCTCAATTCAAACTCAGTCTCAGCATCTGCTTGACTCCCAATTTTTTGTTCTAACCATGAGACATACCCAAAATTAATTAAGGGAGAATTCAGTGCTGGTTTGATTAAGTAGGTCCTTTTATGTTTGTGACAATGGCATGTCAGTGTTTTCATGATGAATAGAGGAAATCTGGTACACAGCATCCATCGTTATAGAAGAATTCAGTCCTTATAGGAGGTACAAGCTGTAGAAACTCAAACAACCACACATACACAAACAAATGGGAAACAGTCTTGGGGCTATTCAATGATTCAGTCAAAGACAAGTTTTCTTTGCTAATAGCTCTTGTGCTTCTGAGGCATTTTCTGCTGTGACCAAGGTCAGCATAACACGACAGAAGTTACTCTGTGATGGCAAAGGGTTCTGTCAGTTCTGTGTCTTTCCTCCCCTTTCTAAATCTTGCTTTTTAAGTTTTTCTTTTTTGAAAAATAAGTTACACTGAAGATATGTATAAAGTTTCTGTTAAGTCCCAAAAATGCGGATATTCAAAGGCTGAGATCACACAATGCCTCCTCTCAAAAAAACGGTCTTTAAGGGACAAAAAATTCTCAACTTGGTTTTATGTTTTACACATTCCCTTAAGATATTCCACTTTTCCATTAAATATTTTGCTATTATTCCATCAACAAGCTGATATAATTCAGAACAAATTGCAAAAGAGAAGAAGCTAGGACTGGAAGACTGTTTTATGAATGGATTTTCTTAAAGTCTGAATTTTAAGCTGCTAGTCCCTTGCAAAAAAACAGGACTTCCACTCTTACCAAAACAGTGCCTAAAGTTGTTGGATAATTATTTATTTTATTTAGTAAATGCTTTCAGATTGTTAGTGGCATAGTTCAGTAAACAAAGGAAAGAGTTTTGAGGGATGAGAACTCCTAAGAAGATGAAGTAATTTGAGGTCATTGAACATTTTTAGATCAGCCTAGGATCATCTCATTATGTTAGGCAGATAGTAGCTTAAATTGCAAATATTTGGTTCTTTTTTTTAAGAAGGGCTAGGTAATCTTACTTCTTGTCTCTTACTGTCAGATCTTTTTGTCTCTTACTGTCAGATATTACTCTTTCCTTCCATGTCTGCTGGAGCCCGGAGGCTGAGCTCTGTTCTCTGTTAATCGCAGTGTGTAAATTTACCCCTATGTAAACCAGGAGAAATCTCACTGTTTTCTGTTCCATCCGGAAATACTCCTTCTGCTTTCATAGGTTTTGAACAGCGTGGGCATTTAAAACTACCAAAACAAAACACAACCCAGCACAGATAGTTCTGAGGAGAAAGTAAAAGAGAAGCCATCATGACAGTTGTCAGTCACGTTGCCTAACACTATTTTGAGAAAGACTAAGTTACTGTAATGATAAGGGTGTCAAGAGCTGAGGCAGACTATAGCAGAGTTTCTAGGCCTTTGTAATGTGTTTTATATTTCAAAATATATCATTTTGATCATGTCTAAAATATTTACCTTCTGTTTTGTTTTCTGCTGCAACCAGACCCTAAAACACATTATCATCCTCCTGCTTTTTTTTGGTTGTATGGGACTAAGATTTGGGAAGTTAGAAATTTCTAAATTTGTGTATTCTTACATGATTAAAATGTACAGGTTGGGTTGTTTGTTTTTTTTTCCCTTTTAAAAGAAGTATTTTAATCAGTTTCTCATTCAGCTCTTTACTAGCTGTTTCTAAATGCTTGGGAATGAAATAGTGCGCTTGCAACTGAGTGGCAGCACTTGTCCTGGAAATCAAATTCACATTGCTAAAGTGTTTATGGAATACATGGAATGAGAGCATATAAATCATGGTCTCTCTATGTATACTTCAAAAACAGTCATTTCAAATATTGCAGGCATTACAATAAATTGTCTTGAAAAATAACGCACCATTTCATGAGGGCAGGTGGGATGGCACTGAGAAAACTTTTACCATGTGGAGCAAAAAATTCTAGTTTTATATGCACCTAAATAAAGAATACACTTGATTAAACTTCAGTTTTGAGCCCCTCTTAAAAACTTCAAAGTTATCACTTATAACAGCCCTGAGACACTGGTGGTCTGAAGATCACACACTCCAGACTTGGACTTCTTTAAAAGAAGGGGGAAACACAACATCATATTTACAGTAATAAAAATAACTAAATTTCAACAAAGAATGACTCAGACTGGGACAATTTTCTTCCTGTTCCTACTTTGGCAAAACTGTCAGTTAGTTCCGATCTTTTACTGAATTTGCTTTTAGAGTAGAAAATGGAAGCAGTCAGATGAGATTATAATGATGTCTGTTCTACTGAATATATAAATGAATTACACTAATTTTTACCATTTCCAGAAATGGTGTAGAAAGACTCGCTTTGTGAATGCAGCTCTTAGCTATAACCAGATGGAAAAAAATTACTGTTTACTCAAAATCCAATGGGTAGAAAATGGAAATTATTTGTCATGAACTTCATATTTAAGACTCCAAAAGAATGAACTCCTTTGTGGACATAAATATATCTTGCTATGGTGTTGCTTGAAATAGCATAATTATTTTAGACTTTCAGACTAGAAGATTCTATATTCTGGTTTTTGGATTCCCCTTATCTTCCATTGTTTTGTAAAAACAAACTGCAGTTTCAAGTCAAGAACACCTGAAGTCGGCTTCCACATGCTGTTCCCAATTGCTGTTAGATAACTGTGTTCAACAGGAGAGTATTTGGCTTCTCACTGTACAGTACATAAATCTTATGCAATTGCTTTTTCAATTTTTCTCTTTCCTTTGAACTCTCAAATGGAGGGAAAGAATTTCTTAAAGAGTTCAGTAGGAATGTCCCATTACAAAACATCAATCATCAAATGCCCATTGTACATGGAAAGTGAGGTGACTGTAATAAAATTGACATAACTAAGCAAGCAGCATCTGACCTTTAGGAGCCAGAGCTTATGATCAGAAGACCCAGTCTTCCAAACCTTTAGGAGTTAAGAGTTATCATCTCCCCCCAAAAAATACCTCAGTAAATGAAGTGCTACATATGAATGTATGTGATAAAAGAGGTGGAATAAACTCTTCCCTGACCCTTAGTAGGGGAGTGTTGACAGAACAGAGGTAGAGAGTGACTTTTGAAAGGAAGGAAAAAAGGAAGGTATCTTTGGGTCTAGATGGGAGCAGCTGCTCCCCTTATCTTGCATCACTGTTAAAGTAGTTGCTGTTCCTACCATGTCAGCCAAGTCACAACACAGCATGCGATGCTGCCTGCAGTTGTGGCAAAGAAAAGGCGCAACGGGTACCTTCAAGATGTCGTACCCACAATGTGAACATAAATCTTCCTTGTGCTTTGTCAACCTGTTTGCTTTTGTCTGTGCTGTTTTCCATGTAACACGCTGTCACTACCATATTATTCTTTCCCAGTTTGCCAGTCCTTCAAGTATTTCCAGGGCTGGATAGGGGAGACGGAGCTACTGTGAGTTCTGACTCAGCATCAGACTACTGAGTGCCTTTTTAGCACTCTTTAATTTTGTTTGTTTACTTGCTTCCTCTTGCTTTTCTGTTTTATTTGAGTCAACACATACACAACCCATGTAACTGACTAGTGCAAACCAAAACAGGCAGTGCTTTAAAACTTAGCAGAAGGACTCCAATCATTCCTTAAAGGGATTGCTCTTCCCATTCAGGTGCCACATACTTTTGCAAAAATGTGTGGCCATAGAGCAGGATGTAATTGCGCCTGTGCCAAGAGCCTAAATGTCACAGGGTTATACTAGCCCCTTTCTAAAGCTTTTGTATACATCTATAATATTGACCAAAGGAGAATTACAGGAAATTAGAATGCAATATTTCCAAGAATCCTCGATAAAGTTCTCTCCTGCAGTTATAGAGATGCTACTTAACTAATCCCTGGGTCAGATACGTAACCTTTTAATCAGATAATGCATTACAACATAGAGTTGAACTGCATAGGGATTGCTCACCGAAAAGTAAAAATTTCAAAAAATTCTAGCACAGCTTTATGAAAAAACTGAAAAACTAAACCAGCCTGTTTTTGATATGTGCTTGACATTTATTACTTCCTTTAGATATTTCTGTTAGAAATACTTTGGTGATTTAGGATGACTTGACTACTAGCTTCTGGGGGTTAACAGCAGACATAAGTGGCAAGTGATATTCCCTTATTACTCCTTGATTCATTGAAGAGTATCGAGATACCAGAGTGAGAAGAAAGTATCTAGTAACAGCTAGATCTTTCTATACTTCTATCCTGCTGTTTGTATATGAAACACCAGTGCTCTGAGAAATATTATATGCACAGAAAGAAAAAAAATATGTGTTCCTCTCTGTGTTTTTACCTCCATCCTTCTGTCTCTATGCTTACACAGCCTCCATTCCCGAGGTACTACAAGATCTAACAATTTACATGACAGCTTCAGAGAGAAATTTGTGGCAGACAGTTACTATGGTCTCCGTTTTGCAAACAGAAACACTGAGGAGTTAAATTGTAGAGCAAGCAAGCCACAAACAGAGCAATGCATTAAATTCTTCCTTATTCCATCAGTAATGTCCAACTTGGGAGACCAGGAGGTGCTTTTTTAGCACTCTCTCTCTCCTCTTTTCCCCGACACACTGCTTTTTTCCCCTGAGCATAATGTTATCCTTCTCTTGGCCTGGTCTGGTAGTTTTCTGTTCAGGGGCAGATTTCAAGGTTTCAGAATTAAGTGTATTTATATTTCACAAATAAAATTATAAATAAAACAAAAAGAGGAGCTAAACATATGCTGTCCTCCAGTTTGTGTTTTCAGGAAATACAGTTCCAAGAGCTCTTTGAACTTGAGAGCAAACATGTATTTTGCCCTCTGCAGATGTTGCAGCAAACTATAACCCATCATTGCTTCTCTGAGTACAGTGTGCTATGACTTTAATTCAGCAAAGTACAACATGTCAAATGTCAGATTGTTATGACAGCAATAAACTTGTGATTCCCTTGAAACAGATGTTTTAATTTGTTAGGTGGTTTTTTTGGGGAAAAAAATCTGCTTGCATTTAAATAGATGTTCAAATCGAGAAAGGAATTTGCTTCAAAACATCTTTTCCACCTGTATGAAAACTTTATCAGAGAGACTTGCAACACATGTGTGAAGCAGTGCAAGAAATCATTGCAAAGATTGCCAATTTACAGAAATCTCCTTCACACCTGAAATATGACCTTTCCAAAGTCACTTCAGTATAGGATCATGGAAGGACCGTGTTTAATATAACTGATATTACAAAAAGGACACTGAAGCCAAAGGTCTGCTGAGGCATCTTCCTCCCGACATGAATTTCCAGGGCATTGATGGTTTTTGCCACTGTGAATTAACATCATACTCCTCAGATCTCTCACTCCTTAGAGTGCTGCTGCTTTTACTGTTCGTAGTGATCAATGAGGACTATGGTTTTAAAGCAAGTGCCGAATGTGAAAAACTTTGATGGTTTTCAAAGACAGGGAAGAATTATGTACCTGTCTGAGCTGCTGGTAAAGAATGTTACAGCTGTGGGAGCATTAATTCAAAAAATTAATTAATCTTGCTCTGCAATGAAATGCTTCTTGGACCTTGCTCTGTCCTCGAAAGATGATAAGGTTGTTCCTGGGCATCAGTCTGATTTCAAAGTTCATAACTTGCTGGTTCCACATGAAAGGCAAACTTTAGGGAATAAACTGCCTCAATAAACAGAGTACACAGACAGATGAACTCAAAAGATTGGTCTAGGATTCCTCTTGTGCTGGGTTTACATACTTCAGATATGGTCATTATTGTGTCATATGTGTTGACAGTTAATTTTTTTTTTTCTAGTTCTTTATATGAGTTGGTAAAGCCCTTGTTGCTGAGGAACATATGCTGTTTAAATTTCAGACTTTTCACTTTTCTGAAGTGTGGTAAGCCCCAAACAAATAAGAAAATGTAAGCCTAAAACCAAGCATGATCATTTCTAGAGATTCCTTGAAAGAAAAAGGAAAAAAAAAACCAAAGAAACAGAAAAATCAAACCCTGCATTGGTTAATGTCTTCTGTCTCTGATAAAGTTTTTTAGGAGTTAAATGCAGCCCACCCAAGATCCAGCAGAAGCAGCCATGCAGAGTTAAAAGCCCAGAAAACTAATCTAATTCACCCCAATATAGACTGGTCCCAGAACCGGTGGTATTGTAGGGCTAGTGCAGATCCATCAGCAGTGGGAGCATGAACATTTTTCCCACGTTATTTTGTATGTCTTATGTGTTGGTATGTCTGCCTACAAAACACCCCTAATGACTAAATAAGGGGCCAAGTTAGATGGTTGCACAGCAAATATTTTTTTTTTCTTTTATGGTTAATATTGTAGACTATGAAAAAATCTTGCATACTTCTTTAATCTCTAAATTTACAACCACTCATATCTCAAAGCAGTGGATATATCCTGCAGCAGCAGGCAAGAACTCAGAATAGCAGAAACCTTTGAAAAGAAACCTTCCATATTCGGGTTTTGAAATATGTCTGAAATTAGAATTTAGGTCATCTGTAGCACTTCCATTAACTTAATGGGAATTTACTTTGGAAACTTCATTTTCATCATGCAATATGGATAATAATATGTTTCTAAGCACAGCAAACTTGACGAAACATGGACTGTAAGTAGAGGGGACTCTCCCACTCCTACTCTCTTCTCTCTGCTATGTACATTCATCTGTGGACAGTTTGAGGATTTTAAAACTTTACTAAATTAATGGCCTCCCAGATCCGTTCATCATTGCTGTTTTGCTGGTGGTGTGTTTATAATTAAAAATCATGACATTTGACCTTTAGTCCATGGCCACAGCATAATTGCATTCACTCTACCTCATTTATGAATGCAAATCAGGTCAATTTAACTCAGCATTGTGTTTACTCTGCATATTTTTTAAAGACTCCTCTTGCCACAGCATGTCTTTCTCCTAGACTCCTGCACTTTGTGGTAATTGCAGAGTATGCTGTCATGCTGGAATTGCAGGTACAGATGGTTTGAGCGGTGATAGAGTTTGAGTGGTCTGGAGATGCCTTGGATCTGTCAGCAGCCAAAAGTGATGAGATAATTTGAATAGGATAACTTTGTCTTTGAACAGCTAACAGTACCTCAGAACAGGCTTTAAGGAAACTAATATACCTTGGCAATAAAACTAATACGTCTTCACTGAAGTTATTTATACTAGCTGAGGATTTAACTCCTAGCTTGTTATTCAGGCAAGGAGACTGAAGGTTTCGGAAGGGTCTGCCCCCAAAAACTTGTCTACAGAAAGCCATTCTTCACTGTGCCTTTGAACCCTCACCATGCCTTGAGGTAAACGCCTCCCAAGTGCCAGTGGATTAAATCACCCTTGTATGGAGGTACAGAGGGAGAAGCAAGGGGAATTTCAACTGGTCGTTATCAATCACACAGCACAAACAGTTTGGAGGAGTAATCATTCTCTCCGTCCTTAACACAAAGAGGTTTACAACACCAGAGTAGTTTATTATTATTGCTGGTCTAAGATCATCAAAGTCATTTTGTTTCGTCTTGAACAGTAGTCAGAGGGGTTAAAGTGAGGTTAAACTGCCTAAACAAAATGGAAGCAATTACACAGTGGGATCACGGAGAGCTGTTTTCTTTAACCCTCAAGGACAAAAAAGGTACTGTAAGGAAAAAAAAAAAAATCCTTGACTCTTTGCAATCATTAAATGCATCTCTCTGTTTAAGTTCACACCAAACTTCTTCACCTAAATCTTGTTGGGAGCGTCACCATCTTAAACACTATCGGTTTCTTCACAGTCCCCAACACAGCCCCCATTCAGTGTCTGATCTTTGCGGTGTTGTCATCACTTTGCAGGACAGGGCTTACACTGTGCTGGAGATGTGCCTGTAAAAGATATGCCTTAGCATTTTCTGCTTAGTGACTTGGCAGGAAACAAGAAAGCTATGTGGAAGAGCAGTATGATGGGGAACACAGACTTGGCCCATTCCAAACTTTAAATTGCAAGATGGGGAATTGACTTTTCTACTTTATTCAGGGTTATATAGCAGCTGAATTGTCAAACTTGGCCTTCCTGTGACCTACATTATGTGGTGGGATGAGATCTGCCCTTTGCTAGTTTTGTTTTTTCTATTGGTCGAAAATGGAAGGTAGTAGCATAAACAGTTTTCACTTACAGTGTGAGCACCGCTGTATTATGGGTCTAAACAGAGTCTTTATTGAATTCCCTGCAGGTTCATTGCTGTTAAGCAGAAAAACACATCAAAGAGTCCTAGAAAGGTGGTGTTTTTAAAGAAAGTAGGGAAAAATTTCTAACTCCATAAGCAAGCATTGACACATCATTTATTGAAACTTGTCTGTCTGAAAGGGGACTAGGGCTTCTACAGATAACCCAAGTGAAGGATTGCATGCCTAATTTTATCATTATGTAAGATGCTTGCAAAATGGTTCCTCTGTACCCTGAAGGAATAATGCTGAAATAGCTCCTGTATAGATGTGAATCTCTGCAAAGTTAATGGTGAAATATTTCTGTGATCCTGTGTCACACCTCCAAACAAGAGGTGACTCTTTCAAAGAGTTCTCTGTATCCTCTGAAGTGTTTACCTTGTTCAAGCTTGTTGCAAGGCTTAAGGACAAAAACAGCAGGGAATAAAATCAGAGTACACTGCGTTTACAATTTGTAAAAGAGCTTGCAATTATGTGGCATATCTTCTGTTGGGGGGAAAAAAAAAAAAAGACATCCTTTTTATGCAGAGAAAACAATAAAAACAGCTTGTCAACAAAGCCAAGATGTTCAAATACAAAAAAGATTTAATAGAATCCCAGTAATAGAAGTGGGGTCGCACAGGGATGAATCAGGCTCTTACTTCTCAAAACATTACTGTAAATGGTAAAGACTAAATAATATTCTTACACAAATATCTGTGCATCTCTGATAATTAATCACAGCCAGCATATGAAGGAATATATTTCAATCTGTCTTACTCTGGATTTAAAGCTGTGGAAATTTGTCAGAGTCAATGAGACTATTCTTCGTTTAAAATTCTAAAGTTGCAGTGTGCTATTAGAAGAGAGCACATCGTTTATGAGGACCTCCTTTGAAAACATTGAAGCTATAGATGAAAATACAGGTAAAGCCATGTAAAGGGGCACTGATTTCACTGAGGTTCTAGATGGGCGGAGGGCAAGACTGGCACCTGTTACAGCTGATATGTTGAAAGAAAATAAGAGCCTAATTTTTTCTGTCTTGCCTGAGAGAAGATAGCATGAACGATTAATAGAAATGTGTTTTCCGTTACAGTTCAGGAGCATTTGAATCTGAATAGTTAATACTAAAATGCCAGCAGACCATGTATCAGCAGTGCAGTATGCCACTCACTTAATTAAATAAATTTCCTTTCCTCCCTCAAATGAATGGACTACTGGACCATGGCATGATTTATGTATCCTCTAATACAGGCTCCTTATATGCAAGAAGGGCATAAATGTGACTGTGCAGACAGTATTTTATCATCAAGCAGACAATTAGATATGAGAACAGAAATAGGTAATACTTCCACCATATAATGGTCATGATGTCCAGATCCTTGTTCTTGTGGAATGTCAGTGCAGAGTAAAGGAGACTCATATTCCTTTGGCCTCTAAAAGCAGGTGTGAGGCTGCACCTGAGTTAGAAAATCTGCACAAGCTCAGATGCAGCAGCTTGTTTAATCACACCTTGCACAGGATCTTTATATCACATTTCTATCAATGTTTTTTTCTTGTACAGTCCTAAAGTGTAAATTATATTAGATTAAATGTAACTGAAGGCTATCCTGGAAGGTAACTGAGCCTGGCAGGGATCAGTGATGTTTAGTGACATTCAGATTGTAACTTACTGTCACTGTCTCACTGCTGGCAACAGAGCAGGTTCTGTACTCAGGTCTTCCAAAGAAAAAATTTCCAAAACTTTCACTGACAATGTCTGTTGGATGCCTGATGTGTGACCTGGTAAACCAGCAAACACCGAGACGGAACGTCACTGGTTTTCCTGCTCTCTACGTGCTGGACATCCATCTCCTGTAAGCACAAGATCAAAGTGTGATGCTGCACTCAGGATAAGAGACAGTATTTTTGTCCTTGATTCTAGCACTAAGAGGAAGGACTTATTTAGCAAAGAAAGAGTCATTTTGTTGTTTGAGGCCTGTATTCCTGATACATACTAGCTTGTGCAGAGAGGAGAGATGAGACTTTTGGACTGCTCCCCAATAATTCTCTGGGATTTCATTCTTTCCCCTTAAATGGGCAGAGAGAATATAACTGATAGATATTTTCAGGACATGGCTTTGAATTAACAGTTTCAGTAGTGGGCACTATAAACAGCCAGTCTGGGCTGTGCCTTCAGATCTCACCCTTCATTTAGACATTCTGAAGCCAGCCGATCCTTTTCTTTTTCTTGTTTTCTATTTCTTTTCACGGACTAATTCCAAAGGATTCTAAAACTAGACAAATGAAATTGCTCTCTATAAAATATAATTGGAGTTGCATAGTAGTTCAAGTGACAACCAGATGCTGCAATAAAACACCAAATTTTTGGTCCAATTACAGAAGTT
Source organism: Apaloderma vittatum (assembly GCF_000703405.1). Taxonomy (NCBI): domain Eukaryota; kingdom Metazoa; phylum Chordata; class Aves; order Trogoniformes; family Trogonidae; genus Apaloderma; species Apaloderma vittatum. The sequence goes on from NW_009733417.1 coordinate 149,377, forward strand.
TCTTAGTACTCTCACTGCACAAAGTCTTGTCCAAAGGAGAGATTTGCTTCTGTTAAGATCTTGCTGGTAAATTTTATTCAATCTTAAAGGCCTTTTTGATAGCCTTTCTCTTTCTGTATATACACATTTTCTCAATACACAGACATTAAATACATGTGTGTTCTGTAGGCTGAGAAGCAAATTTATAAGTGTAATAGGTATTAGAGCAGGCTACATAAAATATATGGTGGCAATTACAATGGCTATATACCCACTATTCCTTGAAACTCACAAGTCACCTCACCAAGCCCATGGCTTTCCATTGGTGACTAATAAAGGCAAAATAAAGAAAATCAAGCTACTTAAGTTTGCAAATCTGGATCTTTTTACTGAGTAAAAAAGTGTGTGTTTGGTGCTAATTAAATATTCTGGTGTTTATTTTTATTTCTGTGGACAATTCTAGTCCTTGGGTTTGAGTGGCTGCCCAATCCACCCAAACTTGGCTAGAAACACAAATACTGTTCTTTCTAGCTTAGTTATCTAAGTTGAAAACAGTGTGGGTAAATTTGCTTACTGCCAGGTGATTGCAACAAACTGAGTAAAATGGTTTCCGTGTCATTGTTAGCATCTCTGAGTTGGTGGCACAAATTTTTTTACAAATTTGAAGTTCATGTGCTCAATTGCAGCACTGGGTATAGGTCTTGCAGGACGCAGCTGAAAGGGGAATTTTTAGACTTCCACTGCCTAACTCTGCAGGGATCTCCAAGTTCTTTCCATTGGGTTACTGTATGAATCAGTTCCTTGAGCAAGATTGGTGAAAGGGGCTATGAAAACAAGACTGCTGAAGTGCTGGGGAACACTGTGCTGAGAGGAAACATTGGATAGACACAGAATTAGGCCTTTACTTCCCAAATTCAATGTCAGTCCAAGAACTAAAAATCCTTTCCTGAAATATCTTCAAAGTCATATTCTCAATGAGCTCAATGGAGCTCAATGGAGCTCTGTTTTCAGATATCTGAACTGTACAATAGTTAATTTATTTAAATAAAATCCTGATTTTTAGAGTTCATGTTTAATCAGTGAAACCTGTTAATGACAATACTTGTGATTTATGGCTTTTCAAGCTTCATTAATAGACTTATTGACACACTTTATATAAGAAAACATGCTTATTTGTTTTGTACCTGGATAGCTCCTTCTGTTTCTCACAAGAGAGCACTGCGTAAATGGCCAGGCTTCTACAACAATTTGCATTACCTAAGGTCAAAAATATAATACAAATATTTAGCCTGGAATGCACTAGTTTTTACTTTGTGAATATCAAAGACAAAGCTGTTAATATATTGAACATTTCTTGTACCGTTGCACTACCAGCAATTTCAGAGTGCATTGTGGGCACAGTCAGAGATGGAGGGCTAAGCAATAATTCAGCTTCAAGGTGATAAAGACATGAAGAACCATTTGGACTGGAGTCCAAAATCAAGTGTCATAGCCTGTGTCTGTGCAATAGGATTCGCGTGCCCTTTGCAACCATTACTTCTTCAATAAAGCTGTGGAGTTTGCTGTGATCAATGTTCATAGTCTTTCAGAGAGCTGAGGTTTCCCTCCTTCTCGTTAACTGATAATTCACGTATCTCTCTGTTGTCTCTTGAAGCACTGAGATGATCACAATGTGTTTTCAGTCCCTGCAAGCCTGAAGTAAAGATTTTTACCAAAAAAGGAGAAAATGTTGAGTGGAGGAATATAAGAAGGAGCCTTTAGATTTTTACCTTGGGCTGCTTTTGAATAGATTTTAACAAACGAAGCTAGAAAATCACAAACATCTAACTAACAATGAAAAAAAATTGGAACAATTTGTTTTCTGGTGACTGAGGTGCCTCAGTATTAGCTGTCACAAACAAAGAAAAGGAAATTGCTTTGAATGGCCAACAGTGTATGTTACATTTCTTTGAGCCATCTAAATGATATGTATCATCTGCAACATGAAGTATAAACAACCAGAAAAAAAACCCAGGAAAATATCTGTGATATTTTGAACAAGACTTCTTAAGTATTTTTACACTCCACAGTTCTTAACATTTTGTACACAGCAACTTGTAAGCAGCACTGCAGACAAACCTAGCTATCAGATGCTAGCACTGGAAATACATCGTGCCTCTGTAAGTACATATTGTTTGATGCTTGGTCTGTCTTTCTATCTATCCATCCAAAACTGTACAGATATTGGAGCTATAGCATATTAAGCCACGTGGCATACTGTTCACATACCCATGTAATTGTCTTGTGTCTCCCTGGTTATATAACTACTTTAAAACTCCACTTTTAGGAGTTGGACTTGGTGACCTTTAAGGGTTCTCCTCCAACACAAACCATTCTGTGGTTCCATGAAAACAAAATCAGAGAACCCAAGTGTATTTAAAGTCAAAGCTGCACTGGGCTGGAAAGGTGAAATTTTGATGTGAAAAAATAATTTTGCATAACCAGATTTAAGGATCAGCCTCTTTACATAAAATCTGTCAATGGTGGCTCTTCTTTTGTTTGTCTTTTCTGGTTCCTTTTGTTTGTCTTTTCTGGTTCATTTTGTTTGTCTTCTCTGGTTCCAAGGGCTGCTTAAATCTTCAGCTTTCAGGCGCAAGCAACTGTTTGCTTTGGTATCTGCAGGCCTGAAAAATGCATGAGTTTTGCCCTAATGGTTCAGAGGTTTATATTGCAAACTTTTGGGAGCAGTCATTGTGTTTTACTTGGTGAGTGTACCAAGTCTGGGGTACAGTCTGAGGACCCTTGGTCCTGGAGTTCAGTGAAATCAATTGGAATAGAACGTTTTGCTTAACTGGACAAGGCTGTCTTATTCCCTGAATAGCAAAATAGAAATAAAATTATTAATCTATTTCCACCCTCCCTAAAGGTACCTATATCCAACTGGTTTTTGTCTTAAAGTCGGGTTATATCTTTTATGGTACCATCCATGCCAGAGAGCTTTGCACACAGTCAGGTTGCTCTGTTGTCAGTAACTATGTCATGATGGGAAGTTTGTTGTCTTTAGCACTTAAACCTAAGTTGCAGAATCACAGTTTAGAGTCATAATTTTACAATATATAATTTTACATAATAATATACACGATTTTTCTTCAGATCTCAGGGAAATAATTTATTTTGTTTGGACTGAGCTTTGAGCACCGACTCTTCTGGATGCTTGTCCTGGGTTTGAGTTAAAACCCA
>NW_009733418.1:0-5079 GCF_000703405.1 Apaloderma vittatum
CAGCCCTAACCCACGACAGAAGCACAGGTTGCCAGTCACTTGAATGCTGTTGATCAGGCAGCCGAGCTTGATAAAAGAACAACGGTGCTTTTTAATTTCACGTGGGCCAAGCTCGAGCGGCAAGAGAGCATTATACTATTACTGTAAATTACACTGACGGTGGAGGGCTGCTGGGGTTATAAGGGATAAGCAAAGCTGCACCACCACCACTAGCAGAAGTAATTAGTTGGTGTAATGAAGAGCAAAAAAAAAAAAAAAGAACAGCTCTGGACAGCAGTGTTGTACTGTCAGCATTACCATTCTCCAAGGCTTCTACAGAACAATACACTGCTGAGCCTCTGGTAATCTCTACACATGGCTACCCATGAAGAGAGTAATTAAGAAATGTCATTGCCTCCTTGGGAAAATACCATCGCGTCTCAAAAGAATGATGATAATCTCCATAACAGCCCTGTTCTCTCTCTCTCTCCTCTTTGTTTTGGTGGGGAGTAAAAATGCGTGACAATGCACTCTAAGCTAAATGTGCTTTTGTTCTTCCTTTTGTTACACATCAACCCAAATAAAGCGCTGTCAGCTGAGCCAAAACACAGCTAGATTTAGAAGCAAGACCATGCACTCCCAAAGTCTCTATTACCAGACAAAGCCAGATCACTGCTGGGCATCCCTTCTAAAAAGAATACTTCAAATTCAAGTGTTCCGCACAAGAGGGGCAAAATCTTATAAAGTCAAGTCCCCAAAGAGGAAGGCTTTTACAGGAGCTTCTGGATCTGACAAGCACTGAACGATGTGGTGAAAGAAGCAGTGCTGCAGCCCTCATCCAAGGGGCAGGGAAGTCCACGCAGGACTGTGGTTTCAGGTCTGACTCCAGGTAAAAAGCAGTGTACAGCTGTGTTACCCAGGAAATAGATCAATATTTCCAAGTCAAAATAAAGAAGACAAGTGCTATTTTTCCAGCACTGGGCCAGACTCATGTCATCCTTCCCTAGGTGACCTTTGTATCATACTCACTGTTTGTCAGTCGGCCATGAAAGACTGACCCTGTTAATTGACACTGGGCCTGAAAACATATACATAAAACTGACCTTAAAGGTTATGACCTATTGTTTTCTAATAAAGATTTTTTCAGAGAACTCCACTCTCCTGGGGAGCAAAGCAGTACGTACTGTCAGAGAGCAATGCAGGGGTCACTGAGGAAACCAGAAACAGCTCTGCTGTTGTTCCTCTCCCCGCCTGCTACGCGTGCGTCACTGGAAATGCAGGGGAGCCGAAAGGTATCTCGCTTGTCACAGTTGTACCTGTGCAAATACCAGAAATCCCCTCACAAAAGGCATGATTAATTACACAAGCAAGGGTTTCAGAGAAAAAGGGTTATTGCAGCAGTCTGCTAATGAGGCTGATCAATTCAAACACTTCTTTCCTTCCCTGAAATTTCATTCCAGGTTGTTTACTCTGCTCTCTGAAATTAAGCAGTTGTGTCTACACAGCTAACACACCTTTGATTCTTCAATTCATCGCACATTTGGATAGTACTAGAGGTAAATATTTGCAGCTGGAAAATAGACAACTGAGAGTTTGAATGTAACAGTTGCTATTTCAATTTATTCCAGCCTGTTTCTCTGACAAAATGGAAGGGATGAGATGAGAAACTTTCGTGTAAAATGTGTCTTTTGGGTTCCATGTTACACTGTACAAAAGGCTCAGGTTCCCGACCCGGAGTGGTTAGGCACTAGTACAACTTACAGCTGCTACCACTACTCACATGTTTTATTCAGAAACCCCACATTTCTGGCAGAAATACAGCAGTGTTCTGAGATTCTGAGCAATTCTGCAAGCACGATTACATACAGAATGCTGATGCCATGCTGAAGGACTAAATGAGGGGAAAATTAAGAAAAATTAGAAAAAATTCTCTTCCAGCCTCCACTGATTATGGTAACCGTCATTCTCCAAAGTAGCCTGATGGGTCCCTGTTAGCTATCTCTAGCTTCCCAATTTCAAGACATTACCTAGTGACACTGCTGTTTTAGTCTGGCATTCCCCCTCAGGATACAGCTGAAACCAATCAGGTAAGTAAGTAGGCAAAAGATAATCACAGTGAGGTTAAAAATATAATGGAAAAATGAATATTTAAAAAGAGCTGAATACACAGTTTGGAGAAAATGAAAGTGATGGAAAATGACAACTCCTCATGGGCAGATTGAGAAAGAAGGGGTAGAAAAAAAAGTAAGGCTTTTAAAATGGCTTTTGGCAGAAGGGCTAAGTATTTCCAATTTTGACACTGAGCTACTGCAAAAATAGTAAAAAAAGACTAAAAACTGTTAAAAGTCCAAATGGAGAACTATCTCTACAGCAGACACATAACCTTGGCTGATAGAGCTGCAATCCCTGTGAAAGCTGTATTAATAGTTTTGGTTTCCTCTTTATCTTTTCTTTGCCTCTATCTACAGCAAATGACATCTTTCTTCAGTTACGGATTGGTGGGTTTGTACAAATACAGAGGGCATTTTCTACATGATTCCTATACATCCAGTAATGATGTCCCTGAGCCTTTTATTCTGAGTAAAAGTTGCAGAAAAATATAGGTATAGCAGGGTCATATTCAACTGATACAACCTGAAAAAGCCGCAAGGATCCTGAATCTCCTTTTGATTTCATGTACAACATAAATTCTAAAGCAGTAGGCTATGTCTCTTCCTGCCCACTTACGTTGGTATCAGTTGTTCTGTCATTGACTTCAACAGACCCCATATCTAATCCAGAAACGTCCAAAGATGACAAAAGGACAACTACTTTCCCCTTGGATTATCAGGAATCATATTTTCACTTTTAGTGAAAAATCTCACCAAGAACTCTTGTGTACAAGGTCCTGAACTAGGTGCTGACAACCAGCCCAGATCACACGTCTGATCAGGAACTGTCTGCGAAAGCAGTGTTCTTTGTAGTAAGCAAAGTGATTTAACATCATTGGTATGGCTAACCTCCCATAGAGTTTTTACTTAGCTTGAACAAATCCCCATAGATGCTTTGACTCCAATGGATTCGCACCTAGAGGGAATCCACTCATGTATTTTTCAAAAGGATTTACAGTGTAAAGCCCTCAGTCTGTGCTATTTTTCATAAATACCTGATTGAATGGGAAGATACAACTTCACTCTCATCTTTCTGTAAAGCCACTCCGTTTTCTAAGATGGGTCCCCAGGAGCGAAGGACCACAGAGCTTCAAAGCAATGGAGAAACACTTGGCTCAACAGTCCAGACCCAGTGAGACAGACTATTTTGTGGGCTACTTTGCAACAATGCTGTAAAATGGAAAAAGAGAGAAGGGTAGAAAATGTACGTGGTGGAAGGGGGTTGAAATTACATTTAATAGGGCTATAAAATTCTGCCTGACTCAGATCAAATGCTTCTGTCCTTGCTGTCAGGCAAAATTATGGCAGATCAGTATTAACGGTGTTCTTTTTGAATCTACGATCCTGCTTCTCATATTGATTTGTGGCAATGGGTTAATACAGAATCCTTTAAAAAGTACCTATATGTATGTGCATATGTGAATCGAAGCCAGCAATGCTAAATTTGTGTGTGCATGCATGTGTGCGTTTCATTTCATTTTGCTCCCATTTGCCACAGGAACGTGTTTTCAAACACATTCATTATTATGACAACAGGTTGAATCTGCAATTCACCATCTGCCTAAACAACATTAACCTTCATGCAACCTCACATTATTATTGTTAGGCTTTGTCTGAAATTTAAAATCCTCCTAGTAGAAACTATGGGACAACCTTTGCACTTCACATGGGCCCTTCTATTACATGCACAACCATCTTCCTCTAGTGCAGTTGGAAACTTGCATTAAAGATTGATTTTATTGACTGAAACACGCTAGACTCTCTTAAGACAGAACTGGTGTGTTAATAACTGCCTTGTACCTCCAAACTCCTGCCTTACAGCAGCTTCAACTTCAGCCAAATTCCCTTTTCTCTGCTTCTAGAGACACAGATTTGCCAGCCACTTTAAATACCACAAAACTATTCCTACAGAACCTTTTCAAAGGACTGCAAGTAGCTCTGGATATTAAGAGCTTCCGCTGAAAAATACAGCCAAGACCCTCCAGTGGGAGTATTAACAGAGCTTGTTGTTGCAACATGAGCACTGTAAGGCAGAGGCACCACATCCAACACTCACTTCTTGACAGCAAAAGTATGCACCGAGACCAAGAAAGTTCCATGAATGCTGAATATATCCCATATTCATCCTACTGTTTTCATGAAAGCAAAAAGCCTTTCCATACACCCAAATCTAACCCTCCTGCACGAAACCTGATTACACGTACTCTTACAGCATGCGCGCAGCTGAACAAAGGATCAGCTTTATTACTTTTTGAAAGTATCTCGTATTAGAGAGAGTACTTTAAATCCAATTCAAAAAACTCTTCCCTGAAAGTATGTTGCAGTTTAGTAACCCAGCTTACAGCATCGCTGTGTTTCTCTTCCAGAGAAGGAGGTAGGTGTCTTCCTCATTTCAAACTACCAGCATGTGTTTGGCTTGGACCACAGCTGGCACATCTGTTCGCAACTGGCATTCACTCCAAGTGCACAAGTCAGGAGAGACCAGTTCAAGAAAACTTCCCTGTATGTGCAGGGGCGCATTAAGCACATGCTGAAGTCTGAGCACTTATGTAAGTCACACATAAAGTTAAAACTCATTGTTCAATTACCTGGATTAAAGATGCCTGACGCAGAGGCTTTTGTTGACTTTCAGTCACCTAGAGGGTTCAGAGCCTCACCTCCAGGGATTCAGGGGCTGTGCACAACGAGCCGGTGACAGTCCTGCATACTGCTATCTGCTGTTGTCCACATGCGGACCGCACCACTCCGCGCTGTTAGTCCCCTGCTCAGTTTTCCTCTACTGCAACTAATATCCATTAGTAAAGTATATTTATACATACACTGTACAATTTACTTTCATTACCCACTAGCACTCTGTACTTAACATTCAAAAATTACGTTGGCAGTGACTGGTCACCATACCCACTACCTTTGAAATCAAACCCTTTAGTGTATGCCTCAGATGGATTTT
>NW_009733418.1:5124-36330 GCF_000703405.1 Apaloderma vittatum
CCCCCCACGTAATTTCATGAGCACAAGAGAAAACTGGTATGGAATTAGGATAAAAGGTAGCCACTAGAATCAAGCCCCCAGACATCCTCAGACCGGGTCTGAATTCTGTAATTTATGCTTCTCCCTGGTTGTGACCAGGGATAAGTCCTTCCGCACTCAAACTAAATCATCACACCTACGAGTAATAAGTGCTGCACTGGGAACGCTGGGATCCCAGCTCTGCAGAGGCTGAATGATGTATCTGTGGATTTAGATGCCAATGATGGCAAAGATGTGTCACTTTGAAAATAAACATCTTTGTTTTGTTTCTGCATGCTTGTTTGCTATAAATGCTTTAGCTAAGCCTCAATAGCTATATTTCACTGGGAGCACATTATCTGTTGACAATTATGCAATTCTATTAACATCATTGCCTCTTTAATCTATGAAAGGTTACATTAAACAGAAAGAAGGCACACAGGAGACTACAGAAAGCAAAGTATCTACCTTTTCAGGGGAAAAAAAAACAGATTATTCAAATGATTGTCTTGACATTAATTTTTATATGAAGGAAAACAGAACAAGAAACATAACAGAGTATTTTGGTGACCTGAACTCACACAATAAATGCAGGTGATAAGACAGACTCTTGCCTCTGCTGAGATACATTCACAAGGGTAGGGCGAATAAGACTAAGTGGGAAATTGATATTTTGTGGACGTGTCTGCATGAGCCATTGCTGGACTGCCTGACAAAGCACAGCGAAGATCGAAGAGGATGATCTAATGTGTGCTACCTTACTGTAGAACCTTAGCTGTCTAAATAATCTAGATAAACCAAAAACAACCCCTGCTTTTGAAGTATTAGTCGTGTAATAGCTTTTGTCGCCATACGATGAAACACATCTACCAACTGACATTTATGCCCAGCCCAGCACTGGATGAAAAATCCAGCAGGATTTCCAGCAGCCAAGCTGTTCCTGTTGCAGGGGCTTTGCAGAGAGCAGAGCCATCCCAAACGCACTCCTGCCCACGAGCACAGCCCCAGGACATGCATTCCAAACTCATATACCTGCAGCAAAGTATCGAAGAAGACACAGATTCATAGATTTATTGAGGCTGGAGAAGACCTCTAAGATCATCTAGTCCAATCGTCAACTCAACACTACCGTGACCACTAAACTATATCCTGAAGTGCCATGTCTACGTGTTTTTTGAACAGCTCCCAGGATGGCGACTCCATGGTGGGCAGACAGAATTTACTTATTATTTTTAATTTGCAAAGCAGGGAGGAAAGGTCGTAATTAATCCAACAGGTTATACACTCTGAATACTGTGCCTCAGGTCTACCCAGAAGTCTCCCTCCCAACCAAGACCACAATTCAAACTTGTCTCAGTCTCCAAACGTACCACTGCTTTAGTTGCTTCCAAAGTGTCAGCTTTCAGCTGGAGCCACTGGCCAGCAGCACACAAAGCGCTGGAAGTTGGTAAATGCTTCTCTGACTTATCGAGTGCTTGCGGTTCTTAATTAACTCCGGGAGAAGGATGGGCAAATACATGGGGAAGAATTGAGCATTGTTCTTTGCAAAACTGAAATGAATGTGCATATGCATTTTTCATCAAGTATAGGCAAAGGACAATTGAGACAGCAGAGAATTTACTGACACTGAGGACACTATAATTGACTCACTTTCCTACCTTAAAGTTCCCATTAGTTATGAGTTAGGAGATTTCAGAAAAATCTGTTTACGACCATTATCTCTTCAAGTACATCTGGATGAGTTTATGACCTGTAGTTAAGCAGCTCTTTGCATCACGCAAGTACTCTTTATCTTCCCTTTCCAATGCTGTGCTGCCTATTGTACACAGCGTAGGAGGGATCTGTAATCACAACCCAGAAAGGAGAGAAAAGGGGGTTATTTTCTGTATGTTCTGTTAGTGCTTGGGAGGTTGTACGCTGAACGGAGAGGGCACCTGAAACAGAAAAGAAATGTGAGGGCATCTGGCTCAGGAGCTGATACCGTTTTCCAGAAGCTGAACAATGGCAAAATTGCTAAGAGTTCTAGCAACTGCACCCCTATTTGACATTAGGGCAAGATCAGTAAGAGCCATTTTATGACTTCCTACGATGGCCAGCACTTTCCTCCACACCTATGAGTATTATGAGCTGGTTGTTGGAATTTCAAACTTCTATCAAGGAAATCACATTTCCTATGAAGATGTGCATACTCAGCCCTTAGATTTTCCACTGTTCCTTACTCGCTCTTTTCACAATTTTCATCTCAAGACTCGTGCTCTGCACATGGTTGCTGTCAGACAGAGGTGAAGAAGGATTAGTAGTTCAGTATGCAGAGCAATGCAAGGCATGAAAGTACAGGAATACTTTTTCTACTTTATTTTGTAGCTATAATAATGTGTATTTCCAATGTTGCCCCTCACAGAAGTATTTGCTCACCCTTTACTAAAAAGTCAGCATTACTGCACCTTCTTACCTGTCTTTACTTCACGTCAAATAACTGATTACAAGACTACATTTATAACAGAAGTGACAATGCATGCCACAAGTCAGTATCTCCAAGGATCTAACACTCCAAAAAAAGCCTGTACAGAATCTTCTTTGTGACTGGAAAGGATCTGGGATTAGAATAAGGCAATTACACAACCAAGAAACTTACACCAGCCTACATGTTCTCTGTAAAGAGCTGTGAACAGACATAGAAATGTTAGAAGGGACCTCTGGAGGTCACCTAGTCCAATCTCCTGCTCAAAGCAAGACTATCGCCAGTGCTGATTCAACCTCTCCAAGTATTTTTAAAACAAACTGCTAATTTGCAAACATTTTGTTTCCTCAACAATTCATTTCCTTGTATGCAACGAGTAAAGGATCTATAAATAAAACCATCCTCAAAGATATGAGATCACACATCTTTGCCTAGCTATGAGAAGACCTTGTGCCCGACCTGCAAGTTCACCATTTGTAACTATTGCTTTAACTTACACAGAGCTCGAATCATAAACCACGCTCCAGTTGGCCTTCTTTAACAGGAGGGAAAGTTGGTCATGACACACAACTGTGCTCGTAAGATGACAGTTCTGTGTTTCTCCATGAAGAAAGACATGGCTACATCACTGAGAACCTTCTTTGTTCTAGACAACTGCTACCAAGCAGATCGCCAGTACGTGGCTGAATACATTGTGGGCTGTTTCTATGAACCTAGGAACTATTTCTGTGATGAAAACCACTTCCTCTTGCACTCATATTATTTCCACCAAAGTCTGCTCAAAATAAAACCGAGGACTAAAACAACTGGTTGCACCAAAACAACAGAGCAATGTTTAAGTTCAGAACACCATATTTTCTATTATTCTAGGCCAAGGTTTTTGCAAAAGTCTAAGCTATCTGGGCACTAAGATTTTGTTGAAAATTCAACAATTGTGTTAGGGAAGTGCCACTAACTCACGAGCACCACCTACACATGCCAATAGCCAATAATGGTACACTTAGGCAATATTAATATAGTCAGTAACTGCAGAAAAGATAAATTAGTTGTTGTGGGGTTATTATGGGGCTGTAATTTCAGTTTAGGTTTCTATGACAATACAAGCAAAGAGACTGAAGTCTGAATCACACTGAATCTAATTAGAAATGGCAAGCTTTGGAAAGACGTCTGTAACTTTGCTTTTAAATGGCATGCTGTACTAATAAATGAAATGTTTTTACATGCCATTTATCAGTTTCCACTAAGGCTAGTTTAATTTCAGAATTCATTCTTTAATTGTGATGTTATCCAAGAAGAAGCTTTTCCAAATACTAAGGTAAATGAGCATCAGCAAGGTGATGGATGAAACAGGAATGTGCTCTGCAGACAGATGTCAATATATAGGCACAGATTCAATTAAATAACATTTACCTGGGCTCTTCTGTTCCAGTCCTGCTATTAGATGACCATACTTAAGTCCAGACACCATCAAAAGATTGTAGCTAGTCAGGAATATCTGCTTCTTGGAATGGGAAAAACTTTGGATACATAAATGTTCAGATTAAGGTTTCCTCTGACTGTTGACTAGAAAAAGAGAGAAGTGCCATGCAGCTCCATGCAGTACCCAAGCACATCAGAAGCCTCGAAGTAGGATTACCAGACTCGTTATATGTCCCAGCAAAAATTGTGATGCTTCTGGAGACTGGTGATGTTCAAAATGAAGAGCTGTCTTGCCTTTGGTTTCTTTCTCTCTTTCTCTCTTCCACTTTCTCTCTTTCTTTCTTTCTAAAGAATCACAGGAAGTACTTGGCAATAAGCTAGGGATTCAGTTTTAGAAAGTGCAAAGAAGATACCTACATAGAAATGCGTTTTCCCTTATTGAACCTGAACTATTAGAAACTTCAGAAAAAGTAGTGTGCTACAGATCTGCTGAAGCTAAAATACCTGCTGTTACTAACAATCTCCAATTTGCTGTTGGGCTCAAAATACCATTAACTGCCTCTCTTTAGGGCAGTGGAAGATTAGATTATCAATTATAAAGCAGACTGCTTATGAGTCTCTGCTATCCATTTCTGGTAAGTGTTTCTTTGGCTTCATAAACCAACAATAGGCCATCAATGATGTGTTGTTGTCTGTGTCAACTACATCTGAAAAGCTGAAGATTTAAATTAGATGGTGCAACTGCACCGATACATATCTGTGCTCCTAATCATTCTTACTCACAGTAATTGTGAGAACTGGCTCAAACACTTTTGACTTTGCCAAGCAATGTTCCTGGTGGGAATAGAGAGATAATGAGATTTTAAAAAATGATTGAGATGGAAATAAAAGAATGTCCATGTAAGCTGAGAAAACTAGCTATGTGGAATATTCAACACAAAGATTTCATCCTGGCTTTTATGTATATTCCACATTTATTTAGGCAGATACTATCACATCTCTGACTTACCACCTGTCAGGTCTGATTTGGTATAACATTATATGTGCAAGCTACAACCCACTGAGAATGCACAGGAAAACCAGTGAACACAAACCTCCTTCATCTAAAAAGGGACCTTAAATAATCACACTGTTGTGCAAGTAAAGAAAGCGGTAACATACAGGTACTGTGTGCCAGCTGACAGGTGGAAATTTATTAAGATAAGCCAGTCCACATACTTTCGATGTTAATGCTTTGTCTGAAATTGGAATCCAACTGTTGCACTTATCTTCAGGTTAATGTAAATAAACAAACCTGTGACAGGTCTGGCATATGTAATTTATGAAATCTGCTGAAAGGAGTTTAACTGATATGTCAAAAACTTATTAAAAAACCTGAAATTATGTGGAACAAACAGGAACAAGATCTAGTCCTTTCTAATTTCATATCTTGTCTTTTACCAGAAAAAGCAAGGAATCCCATTTGAGCCACAGCCTTCCGAACTGAGTGCAGGCACCACTGAAGAAAGAAGGCTAGAAAGTGGCTACAGTAGGATTTTGCTTGAGAATCAATGACATTTTGCTGTCTATTGCTTTAAAATGTAAGTGATCTTTTCTTCACCTTAATTTGTTCTGGGGCAAATATTCAAAATTAAAAGTTGTATCTCTTCTCGCTCGGTCCCCATGTGTTGCCTGGTCTAGCTGAGAGGTGGCGTCCCTGCCCATGACAAGGAGGTTGGACTAGATGATCTCTAAGGTCCCTTCCAGCCTAGGCCATTCTGTGATTCTATGATTCTCACCGCATGCAGCTTGGGTGGAGTGAAAGGTGATCACTCACGAAAATTATGAGCAACTAGAAAGCACCTCCTGACAGGTTCTGCACAAAAACTGGCTATGAAGTGAAAAATGGTCTGAGGATACCTTTATTACACATGCCAGATGACTTCATGTGGTTTACTCTTTAGTTGCAAGCCACTATTGATGCTTCTTTAGCATAATTGCTACACTGCGTAAGCAGGAGGCACACACTTGGCACTTATGCAAAATTCTCTGCAATGTACCTGCTTTCTGCTTCTCATTTTGTGGATTTCCACTTTAGGTATGTTCACCTTATCAAGCAACCAAACAGTGGACCTTATCAAGAAAATAAATTCAAGAATGTCATGTACAATTTCTTTTCTTCTTTGCTGAGTGAAATCCCAAGAGGCCTAACAGTTGCTGACAATACAGATATGTGCATCTGTGACACGTGCTTGAAAGAAAAAGGTAAACGAAGAAAAAACCTGCAGGTTGAAATATACGGCTGATCAGAAAGTTTTAAGAGGATATGAAGATAAGCTACATCAAAATAGCCCCTGGAATCTACTGCAAGCATTCTAATGCCCTTTGACTCCCATGTGCCCATTGGGGTTCCCAGGACAAAAACACAGGCAAGTGTGCTCTCGAGCGCATACATGGTAAATCCAACGTGTCTGACAGGAACTGTGCAGAACCTGCGCATGTCAGATCATCCGCGCTGTCGGTCTGACACACCCCGAGCGCGTGGCAGCTTTGGGCACCTGCACAGCCCGCACATGTGCGGGGGGGGGATTTCTGCCCTGCTAGAACCCGGAGATGAGCCAGCCCCCAAAGCATCAGTCTGCGCAGCATCTGAGGGCTTCAGCCTCCCCCAAAACACACAGGCAGGTTGTTTTGTTTCTCCAAGCAGCTTTTGATGTAATTATTACAACTACTCTGGCATATGTTACATCAGTGGTAAAATTCAGATATTAATCCTTCATACAGTTAAGAGCTTTTAATATTTTATTTTCTTTTAATTTCTCTCCCTTTCCTCAAATAACTGTACATTATTTTACATTGTTATGACATATCTACTCCTGTAACCATAGTGTGACACCGTATCATAATAAAATACAGCGTGGAAGTATCAATTTCTTTCTTACACAATTTTACAATATTAAGAAGCATTAAAGGCAGCTGCTACGTAGAGAAAACTGCAACAGCTTATTCCTTTGTTAAAAGCATCTCCTTGCTTGAGTTGCAATAAGTGCTAATCAGAAGTATCTTCAAAGGTTTTTGAACTACAACATTTTTATAATATGCAATACATATACTATATTATATATTCTTATATGATATAATAATAATAATAAATCATATCTTTAATATATATAATGTCAGAATCAGGTATATTATCATACAATACACTTGACATACTGTAGTATACCTTTCAGGAAATGAAGTAAAAGTATGAGACGAATATATTTAAAATTAACCTGCTTGAGTTTAGTTCAAGATGAAATATGTCAAAAGCATTTTCACAGCTTCTTTCTGAAAGTGTTCACTATTCTTATGTTGAAATTCTGACACCTGGCCAGATCTGTCAGGCAAAAGGAGCCTCCTTACTTGTTCTTCATCAGTTCTTTAAACCCATTCATGCAGCAGCCAAGGTAAAGACTGGAAGTCCAGCTGAAACCAGCTCCAAAGAAGGTCAAACAATATGCAAACCACCTTTGAGATTTGTACGAAACCACAAATCACCAGCTGAACTGGACAGAACCACCAGCTACTTAGACGTGATTCTGCTCTGCAGAGGAAGCCTCATTTGTAGGAGACAGAGAACACAGAAAATGGGCAGCTGCAACAGACAAAGGGTCAAACGCCTGCTTGCTTTACCGATTGCTTGTTTATTACTGTTTTCTGCAATTTAATCCTGAAATAAGTGTGGTTCACGAAATCACTGGCTGACCATCACTTAACTCTGTCATGCTCCCTGAGGAAGAACAATTCTAAATCAAAGTCAGCCTTTTCAGTTACAGAGGAGCAGCTTAAAGCCTCACCCAAACAAAGCAAATCCTCGGTCTCCACCTAATAAGCACAACACTTGGGGGCCAAGGGACCGCAACATGTAAGAAAAGGCTGTGACTATGTCAAAGACCTATTTTAACCTATTTAGTTTTGACAAAGAAGGGGAGGAAAGCAAGGGTGCGAGATGAGTATGAAAGACAACCACTCCCAGGCAAACACTCGGCCTCTTTGGAAGGTAACAACCAGGAGCTGTGAGTGCTACCAGGGCTGGCTGGGATTTACACAGATTAAAACCCAAACACCACTTCCCTATTGTAAAGAGTCTGATGATGCAAAGGCAGGCTGTTAATGGGTAACTCAGCTTGCTTTTCAAGGACTGCATCACAAGTTTTTCATCAAGATGAAAATTTCCTGAACGTTGTAACCTCAAGATCAGCTAAAACACAGTGAGAAAGACTACTGTAAGAGGAAGATTGAAAGGCAGGTAAAAGAAATTAATGATTTAACTAACACACTAAAACGGAGACGGTGATTTCACTAGCAGAATAATAAAAGTTCTGATGAATGAAATTGAAATAACATGACTTTATACTTTTTGAATAAAGGCACTGTTGCTCTTTATCAATTAACTTGGTAAAGTGCAAGAGCTTAAAGGAGGCTGTAGATCTCACAATGCCTGGTTTACAACAGAAGTTCACGAGAGAAAGCTTCTTAATCTGTCAGATATCTCCAGTTGAAGCTGGAGCTTAGTCTTAAATAAAGCTTTGCTTATTGCATAGGTACCAAACATTCCCTCCTGTTCAGTAGTGCCCTCCTGCCTTTTTTTCTAATACGTATAGGAAAATCCCTGAATTGCAACCCTTCAGGCAGCATCACTCAGTGTAGCTCCACTGAAAGAGAATTTGCCCTACCTAAGAGCCTGCTCAGAAGAGCACGGTAGAGGAATGCAGCAAAGAGAAGCAAAGACCACTTAAACTCAAGTCAGACCAGAACAAAAAATCCCTCGGCTTTAGGAAGTCTATTTTGGATGTGTCAGCTTGCACAGAAGCATAATCCTGTGTGAGGGCTGCCAAGAACTGAAAGCTCCACATGTAAGAGGACACAGTGCTGCAAGTAATACCACCACCACCAGAATTGCCGCTGGGGAGCAGGAAGGAGAAGGCCGGGCAACGATCACGTCATGGCCTTGCTGGCCAGAAATGGGAGAGAGAGCATCCCTGAGGGACAGCTCGTCACTGCCCAGGTGCCCGCACACTCCCCAACACGCCGCTGGCCCAGCCGTGATCCTTGGAACTCACTGAATCCAGCCCCTCAGCAGCAACATCGAGGAACAAGACCAAGCCAGCGTAAGGTACTAAGGGATCTGAAACATCTTCTCGACTGTGAAGATCCACTCCAGAAGCACAGGACTTGATTCAAAGAAGTGGGCTGTGTTGTTTTGTTTATCATAGTGATGACTACAAATGACTTTGCAATTTTTTATGAAAAAAAAAAAAAGCGTGCCACAGAATAAATCGACGCCTACCTCAGTTTGGGAGGCAAAGCATAAAAATCCCACAATACAAGACCAACACAGAGATGTCAAAATGAAGTTTTTCTACTCTTTCTCCCATTAAATTTCCTTTTTTTCTGCCATTCATATTTTTAAGATGAGATCAAAAAAGAATTATTATTAGTCTTACAATTCAAGAGACAAGAGATGCTGTACAGAAAAAATACCAAATTTTAGTCTTAAGCATAATACCAGATTTTAGTCTTAAAAATACAAAACATATAGGAAAGAAAGTCAAATAAGAGAAAAATTGGAAAGATTACAGAGGAGGAGGTAACAAGCTGTACTTGTAAGAGTAGAAAAGAATTCATAACTAACGGAAGGAATACAAGAACTGTGGCAGACAAAACATGAAACATTATTCTGTGAATACTGGCAGTTGAAAAAGACATGTAGGTCTGAAAACCTCATGAGAAACAAAGAGAGTTGGAAGGCAAGATAGATATGAAAAGACTCAGAGAATATGCAATAAATTCCCTCTTCAATGAAATATTGTCCGTGTGGGTGAGCTCTGAACTATAACAAAGTATTTTAAAATGTAGTCAAAATAAAAGACACTTATTTCATCTTTTACCCGAACAGTGAGTTTTGCAAAAGAAATGTTGTGGGTCATTAGTCTGCAACATGAACTAGAATACTTATATTTAAATGTAATAAAATCTTCATTAAATAATTCCATTATATGTGTTTTCTGCCTACTGTATACATACAGTGAATTACTGGTAGCAAGCTCTAGGCAAAGGCAAGAGGAAAAAAAAAGCTGAAGTGAAAACTTCATTTTTTTTTAGGGTGAAGCAGGTTGAACATACATGAGATTGATTCTGATATGTTTACTCACAAGAACAGTATGATCACTGCATGAGTAGGCTTGCTAATTTCAATGAAAACAAAAAGAAATACATTATTCAGTTCAGTTAATGGCATCAGAATCTGATTTAATTTGAATTAAGAACAAGTAAGAAACAGAAAAACAAGAAACAATCCAAAGTGCAAAACACAACTTGATCTCTATCTGGAGAAGCAACAAATTTCATACCTGAGCTGTCTCTCAGCACACAGTGGGAATTCCTTTCATTGTTGATTCTTGCCCTGTTACCCAGCTTTGAAATAGGGAAGTAAAAGCAACTGTGTCATCAAATTCTATCCCTTGAAAGCAACTATACCATTCAGTCCAAAACTGCTTCATAAACTTAGCAGCTTTATCTCAAAAAGCGTTCATTATTTTGCCTCCATTATTTCTACTAGAAGGTTTGAGAACCTTGCCGCTTATAGTGGCTAATAACCTTCTTCTAAACTCCACTCTAAATTTATTCATAGTCAGTTAAGACTCACTCATTCTCATGCCTAAGTTGTCCTCTACCTTAAACGTTTGTTTTCCTTTTGGGTATTTAACCATGCTGAATTTATAGCTAACACTCAGCATACAAAGCTTCATTTACTTCAGCTAAATACACCCAAACATCTAATCTTTTCTCATATGACGAACTCTGCACACCCCCAAAGCACTCCATTGGTTGCAATTTGATGTCACTTTTTGGGTACAAGTGGGCACTTTTCACTGTTAGTCTGAGCTTCATCTAGTGATAATGACACATCCTGCCTCTATGGAAAGTGACATGGCTATTTTGTTTTAGACTTATTCTTACCTTTATGTGGGACTCCAAAGTTTGTATTTAAATCTGAAAAAGTGCAAAAAAACCTCAGAGAAATTAATTGCAGAAAGAATCATCTATGTTCCTTCCAACTGAGAAACACCAAATCCTCTCTTTGTCTTGGGTATATAAACAGCATTTATGCCTTGTGGAAAGAAAAGATTGTTCAAAAGTTATGAGCCCTAAGTTTCGGAAAATAAAGACATCTGCTCCAGCCTCAGAGTCCTAACATATCATCCAGTCTTTTGACTCTGCAGTTCCTCATCTACTAGGACAATGGCATTCCCCTGCTCAGGAGGTGTGTCTTAGGACCATGCAGTAGGAAGACAGGACCGTTTTGAAAGGGCCCAAGTATGACAGCGGAGTGCAACGATGGTAACTGAGGTAAACTTTAAAATGATCTCTAAGGTCCCTTCCAGCCTAGGCCATTCCATGATTCTATGAGATGACTCCAAGTTAAGCTGCTCTAAGCCCAACATTTAGACATGTTTGCAGTCAAGTCCCGCCACAGACCTGCAAAGTTCTTTTATGACTTAATACACGTGTGTAGGCAGCAACGTGCCAGCAAACAAAACAGGACTCACGTCAAGTTTTCTCACCAGCAGAAGCAGAGGTGTGCATAAAGGTAACACACAGGGATCCCAGCCTCACTCGCTCCCAGGGAGGGCCAGAGATGTAGCTCTGTGCTGCACCTCACACACCAGCAGCCCGAGCTCACACAGGGATTCCCAGGAGTCAGCAAAGCGTGGCAACATCCTCTTATTTGTGTCACCTCCAAAAGACTTAACTTAAAAATTGCTGTCAATTATCATGCACAGCATTGCACTGTACTGTTCCTGTCTACTCACAACGTCAAACTTCGTCAGTGACACCTAGTTCTTAAACTATCTCCACTCTCACACATACGGAAATTCATGTGCTTTCTGCCTTTTCAAGTTCCTTCCGAAAGCTTATGTTTTGTTTCTTTCTCCCCACCTATTGTGTCATGCTATCATGCAATTTGGATTCGTTTACTGAATGCTGACATGGGAGACACTGCTGCAGGCAAGTCCCTATGTAAAGGAATTCTAGATGCAAGTAATGCAAGTTGAGCCTAAATATAAAACCAAAATGTATTACACTGTAGCACTTTAGTTATATACACAAGTTCCAAGGACATGTCTGTCAAAATTTTTTTGAAAAATAAAGGTGCCTTCTCTAAATTTGGCTTTGATCATATGTGTGAAATAATCTGACAAAATATCATTTTGAAAAAATGGAACAAAAATATTTATGAAACATTAATTTCTATTTTAAAAAAGAAAAGTTAGTATAAATCCAAAGGCATTTCAAAGGTTGTGGAATAATGCCTTCATTTCAAAAATTCAGAACTGTTTCAGGTCAGGGCAACACATTCTTTTAATGCTCAATATTTCTCACGTGATACATAACCCAATCCTATTCCCCCTCTAATCATTAGATTAATTACAGATTACAATAACATGTTACAGGACTTCAGTTTTAAGTCAGGCACTGTGCGCAATATGATCCCCTCTGTTTGTTTGCTAACAAGGAGTTAGTAAATAGAAGGCAGCGAGGCTTTTACTCTGGCCCACAGACAAGGGTAAAGTTTACGGAAGCACGAAGGTCACAGGATGAAGAAAGAAAACCAAACTACAGTGAGAATTGCTGCATACCGGGAGCTAATCTGCACAAACAGGCGAGACAGAAACAGATGGGATGTGGGAAAGCGGGAGAGTGTTGACTAACGACACCTGACTGCCTGATGACCCTGCAGGTTTTGAGGGCTGGCGCAGCCCCTGAAACGGTGCCAGCAGCCACCTGGAGCTGCCCTCTCCCCTCTCACTTTTCATTAAGCAGACTCACCTTGGTCTTCTGTGTGGCAGGGGAGGGCACACAGAGATTACACAGCATCCCCAAGAAGCGTATCCTTTCAGATACACTGACCTTCTACCCCCAGCTCACTGAGGAGCTGCTTCACTGGCCGCTGTTCACCACAGCGGGTGTACTCACTGCAGTGTCTCCCAACAACTCAGCTCCAGTAGATTTTCTGCGTCATGTAACCTGTGCCGGTGTTTCTGTAAAACTTTACTTTGGGATGAAAGGAATGTATCAGCAAAGTACCAGGACGTAAGGTGCTATCCTCAGGTCTCATTTACAGCTTAAGGTGTACCTCAGCCAGGTCTGAGAAAAAGACATCAAGTGACAACCATTGTCACACTCTTTTCACCAGCCCCTGATAGAGGCATCATTCCACTGCTACTCCTGGCTCCCATGTGGACAAAGAAATAGATAAACATGGAGAGAGGCCAAGTGTGTTTAAGATGTATCTGGATTTGGGACATGGTCAGTAGCTCTTCTGCTAATAGACACCCGCTAGGTTTGATCTCATGCTTATGGAAAACAGCCTTCATCTCCAACAGCTTCTGTCAAGCACCCCCCTTCCTTTCCAACAGACTGGTACTTTTTTCTCGTACTAAAAGCTACTGGATTTCTGCCTGTGCAGTGGATTGCACAGGAGAACAGAGATCTAGCTACTTGTGAAAGCTAAGCTCTGTTCAAATACGGGCACATCCTTTAAAGCCCCGGAACCTTTTGCAAATGGCCTTGCAGAGTTTTCTGACTCTACGCGGGTTTAGGAGCAAGTTTTTGTAGGGCATGTGCATGGCACTCTGCAAAAATGTGGGAGTCTTAACTTTAAATATCATCAATGCCTTGGCCATTCATTTTTTTTCTTCTCCAAGCAGGATAAGCTATGTTATAAAACAAAGACAAGCATTCACTAGGAAGAAAACCATTTTAATTTATGGGTACATATAGAGAGAAACCCAGTTTTTGTTTCTGAACTTCAGCAATTTAAAAATAGCCAAATACATATATTTCTGAATAATAATAAAAGAATGCTTTGGGCTGAAACATTTTATGCCAAGTCACAGTCCAGAGCGGAATTTTACGGTCGAGTTATAAACCTGAAAAATATGGGCTTATAATGGAAATCCTGACAGACCTTAGTAGGTGCTCCTATAATATCTTGAATTTGATTTAGTAGTGGTTTTCAATAATGCTTTCCCAAGCCAGTCTGTTGGGGACTGCTAGGAAAAATCTAATGTGGTTTTTTTCCTCCCCTCAGCACAGCTCAGTGTACTTGATGAGACTGCTGGTATGCTCAGGAGAAATCAGCCTTTGGGGCTTTTGTAGCTTGCGGCTGTCGGGTCCCCAATACCAGAGACCCTATAAATGTCAGTGCTAAGTGCACCTTTCATTTAACAAAACAGTAAATTGTCTCTCTCCATGCAATAAATTGCTCATTTCTGTGCCTTTGCAAGGGCTCATGTGATTTGTAAATGGCTGAAAAATCTGCCTCTCTACATTTTTTTTTTTCCTATCAACCACAAACCATGGACCTGGTTTTGGCAACACTGGATTTTCTGGGGAAGGAAAGAGGAAACCTAGATAATCCAGATGGAGTCAGACTAAGACTGGAGCAAGAATAATTACTACCCACCATAAACCTCTCCCTGCCATTGACAAGCTGAAAGCAAGTTAACATCCCTGTTCACAACACCTTGAACAGCACAGAAGGGTAGAGCCTGCTAACACAGTACATACCATACTGCACAGAAAAGAAATCCAACCATACCTGTGTTAGCAGTTCTGACCTTATCTTAGTCCCCCAGTACCTGCTTTGTCCCAGATTCCCTGTGCGTCCTTCCCATCACCTGCACCCTTCATGTTTATCCCTCTGTAAATTAAGCTGTCAAAGCTACAAGGTTAGCCTGAGCTTGTCTACTAGATAGCATGGTCAGTGGAGAGAAATAGTCACCTTTAGAGATTCGGTCATTCACTCAGCTCTAGAGCTAATGACTAAACATATATACACAGCTAAAGACCATAAACAACTTGAATGCTATCATACTGAGATTTATTACAGCATGTAGAAGAGCCTTAGAGAATCAGGGGTTAGAGCACAAAGCTGGAAGAAAGATATCTCTACATTTTTTATACAAACTCAATCTTAACATTTTTATTCCCGTGGTTCTGATGCAATTTTCCAGATTCAAACACGCCTCCCCCACAAACGAGAACATGGGGTTCACGCAGTTACCAGTTAGCCAGTATTGAAACCCTCAAAACCAAATGCATTATTATGAGTGAAATGAGGAAATTGAAGTCTCCAAACCCTGTAATGAGACGTAACAACATAAAAATGCTGGTGGGTGGCAGGAATGATGCTCCTGTGCTCTTTCAGAGCACTGAGTGGGTTCCAGCTAGAGGGAGCCAAGCAGCCAGAGACTGAGAATGAAGGAGAAATTACAAAAGAATATTAGTGAAGAAAGTGCAAAAGGAAACTGGTTGACAGAAAACCCTGTAAAAGCAGGTGAAAGACAGAAGTAAAGAAAGCAGAGGACAAAGTTACAGCGGAAGAAAGTATTTGAATTTGGTGAGCAGACGTTCAGCCCGAGATGAAAAGAGGAAGAAAGAAATAAAGGAAAAAAACCCCTTGTTCAACATGTAAGTTGATGAATTTTAACAAGCATTCCTTCATTTTAATGCTTTTCATAGGAAACTTCCGCTGTGGACAACCGAGCTTGATAGAACAGATAAAGATGTTACGAAACAGTTCAATACTTCAGATGAAAGGACTGGTGAAGAAAGGAGAGGACACTGCATGAAAATCTCCGTAAATAGGTACATAACCGTGCAGGAAAATGTGGAACAGTGTGCTTGCCAAGGAAACAAAAAAAGCACACAGATGCTGTAATTATTTTTTATAGTATCCAATTCCCTGATTTATTTTGACAATTACTTCCAGTCACAGGCACTAACAGTCACAGAAAGAGTTGCCAGGCCCCGATCCCAAGCCTCAGCATACCAGCAAAGGCTGCACTCCATGTGTCCACATAGGTCTGAGCATGGCAGATCAGACATGATGACATGAAGTCCTACCACTTACTTCCTGCCCTGCCTTGGGTGGAAGAAGAACATCTTACCTGAGAGGTTCAAAAGAAGCTTCTTCAGCCTTTCGCAAAAGCCCACGACAGTTCAGTTAACAGCAAGAAAGAAAACTGTCCCCTTCCACCACTAGCTAGGATGCAGAATTCTGCAAGATCCACCTGAATTTTGTTGCAAGGGCTTCCCAAGTTTCTAAGAACCTTTGTAACCTGGTGAGCTGCCCGTCAGGGTACCAAAAATGTTTCTGGGTATGGGGCAAGGTGGGATAATTCCTCTTGGAGACCTGATGGCATATCCTCTTTCATCAAGTGCTCTCCAGTGACACCAGAAAAGGGTCCTTTGTTTCAATCTGCCTTTTGTGGATACCAGCATCCAGAAAAATAGTAATGATAAATCAGAATAAAGAAAATTGCACATAGGGACACAAGAGAGTAAAATGATACTGTCCCCATCTATTTTGATTTTGCTCCTCCACATAATTAAAGTCTTGTTTCAATATGGCTTTAATTTCATAGCCCTTGGTTTAGATCCTACTCTCTATACACTGCACTTACTAATAAGGCATCCCCATTAGTAAACTACATTTATGCTAATGTACTTGCTTGCAGTGATAATTATCACAGCCCTTAGCCCTGGTCCTTGCCAGTGTGAGCACGTCAGGAGGGGTTGGTATAGCATTATAATTATACAATTAGCCTTGTCATGGCAAGGAGCTCTGGGAATAGAGACATCTTGAAGCTTAAATTGTGGACAGCTGATAGATGACTGTCATTAAGCTCCTTTGATCGCTCCATGATGGAATAGTCACTGAACTGTAGGGTAGGCTTCTTTAATGAAAAAAAAAAGACCTTGAACCACAGCCACTATCCTCCACCCCTTCCCAACCTGTCCAGTCACCCTCAATTCCTCCCACTTCACACAGCTTCTCTCTCATCCCATCTGCAGCAGAATAACAAAAGCTGTCTCTAACAAGTCATTCCTAATCCACCAAGCCTTGACAGAGGAGCGATGCTCCTCACCTCACAAGTGCAGCCAAGGGGACCCCACTTGCCTCTGGCACTCCCTGCTCAGAGCCTCCCTCACTCCATCCATGAGGAGCGCAGGCCAAAACTCATTTAATTCAGGATGTGAGGTGAGCGCTGTACCAGCTTCTGGGTCAGCTTCTCAGTTGCATAAATCAACACAGATCTTTTGAATTTCACACAGCCCGTGAATTTACATCCAGTTGAGAAGCACTGCCCTGGGCAGTAAGAAAACATGCAGTTCTGAAAAGCCCGGCATGGAGAGAGGCTTCAGGAGCAGGCAGCGGATGAGCCCTCCTTTTTGTCATGAGAACTGCAGAAGGGCACTAAGCCTGCCAAATGGGAGAGAGCACAGGGCAGCAGCAGCAGCAGTGAAGAGGTTTTCCAAGTGCCTTCGGCTCCGTGGCTCCCGAAGACTCCCAGTCGCAGATCTGCACTTCTGGCAGGGAATGCTTGGAGAGAGCAATGACTGCAAGTGTGCTGGAATAATACTCAACAGATATGCATCGTCTGCCTCACAATTCGATCCCCAAGTTCCTCTCTCTTTTTCTTTCCTCGACTGTTTTCAAACATTGTTTTCCTGCATACCTGGCTAACTGATGCAGCACAGGGCTTTAGTTAAGGTAATTTGAGAATTCTTTTGCATTGAAAAGATATAAAAAGTAATCCCCTGAAGTACTTGATTTTCCTTCCATGACATTCCACTGTGTGAACCTACTCTGCTCTACCTCATTGGTATTCTGAGGGGTTGTGAACGAATTACTATAGCTCAGAATGCAAAAAACAGACCTGGCAGCCCCTGAGGGTAGAACAGAATGGGACACTGGCTAAGAGACCTAGGAGAGCTGAGCTCCCCGCCACAGGCTAAGTGACCATAGGCAAGCTGCTTTGTTTTAGGAAGATTGTTTCCTTCCTCACTATTCCTCAGCCTTGTCTTCTGTGGGGCCAGGAAATGTTCCTCTGTGGTTGAACACCGCTCAGCAAAAATGGTGCATGTGTAATGCAAATCAAGAGTAGCAGAATGAAACCATAACTGTACCAGAAAAATAAGCAAAACTGTAGATGGGGCTGCCTGGTTTGAACTTCTATGTTGAATTTAGCAAGTGGCACGTGCAACACTACAGAAGCAAAATCATGTTTCTGTATGCATTTGAGAGAGCCAGAGAGAGAGCCTAGCACAGCACAAAGTCCCACGACAATAATTCCAACAGGACTCAGGCTAGTTTTTCCACTAGCGTAACAGCAAGAGGATATGGCCTAAAATAAAGGTATCTTCTAGTTAACCTCACATAGTAGCAGCGTGCAGTCAACTCTTTCTGACTAGAAACCTCAAGTTACTTCTTCTCTTCCTGAATGCACTTCTGTGAGAATGTCCTCAGCCCCACACCCTCCAGTTTGCCAGGAAGTGTGTTTGGGCAGCCCTTGCCAAGAGAAACTATATCAAACACACTGAAATACCAATGCGTACAGTACCTTTTGTTTTGTTTTGTTTCTATCTCCCTGATTTACATGCATCTGTCATGCACTGGCTGACAAGGATGTAATTCACCTACTGAGAATTCACTTCTAGGCTCATGCCTAGAATTTGATTCTCAGTCTGCTTCTCAATGAATGTCCATGCAGCATTATTCCATCCTTCTACACCCTAAGGCCACCAAGCTTGTCACTCTTGCTCCGACACTAGCAATACCTTGGTATGTGAGCACAGCTTACTGATTTACAAGACATCAAACTCCACGTAAAATTGCTGAGCTGAACTCAGAGCTCAAAGGTTAAACATTCGGTCCCTCAGCGAGATGCTACCCACAGAAGAGAGACACAAGGAGATGCCTCATGTATCTGCAAAGCAGAAGGGAAGAACCCTGTTAGACACAGCTGCTGTCTAACAACTGTGTTTTATGCAGAACGCTTGGGGGCTACTCTATTTTTGTAACTTTCATCCATAAAATAAGAAGGTAAAGCTTCTGGAAAGAGAACACAATTACCCTACAATGATACAACAGTCAGAATAAATTTAACAAAATCCGTATAAACAAAAAGCATCCAAGCTTTTTTTTCCAATTGGCAGTAGATAATGCTTAATAACTGCCCTAACATCAACCTTTAGAAATGATGTGCAGAGCTATATGCAGGTTGGCAACCAGGCACAGCGCCTAACTAGTTTTCGCATCTAGTTGTACAGAAGTAGAGACATATGGAAATGAACAGCCTGGCAGAACAAGTGAACTCTGAAGCAATGACTTCGGTAAATAAATGCCTGCACATTGGCAGATGGAGAAAAGCGCAGTAGGGAGGAACTGTATTGCAGCAGCAACTTGATTTTAAACAATTCATAAAAACCAGCCTGAACTCTGGAATCAATGCATTTCCAATTCTTTCAGTCCTCTTCTGGCTGGGGAAATTTCTTGCCATAAAAAGAGGGAAGGTGAAGGTAGAAAGATGTATCTAACAAAAGGTAGATCCCAGAAGCTGCTTCAGGAAGCAGAGAATAGGACGGGGAAGGCACTGATCATTTTTGCTGCTCATTACATTGCTAATCACATTTTTGGTAGCTTTCAGAAAGACACAACCATCATTCTCAAAATTTTAGAAAAGCAGAACGGATGCAGGTATGTGGGATACACAGACCTTTCCCGCAGCGAATGGAAACTTGCGCTTGATGCAACAGCCACCTTCTGCACTCAATCCTCTGGAGACCAGTCTACTTGTAAGCAAATTGAATCTCTCCTATTTGCAGACTGATTCCTAGTCACTGTTAAATGTGACTAGATGAGTGGAAAACAAGTATTACGACTCTGTTGCTGCTCGCAGAGGACTAGCACATTTATTCCACTTTTTGGGATAAGGCGACTCCTTGTCTGGTGATCTCAAACATTTTCTTGTGCACATCCCTTAACCCCAACTGACATTACAGTCTGTCAGACAGCAAAGGAATCGGCATTCCTGTATCCCATCAGAAAGTACAATGCAATGCAGAAAATTCTGTGCAACATCTGCATTACTCTTCTACATTACGCCTCCCGTGTCCCTAACTCTTTCCTCTCCTCGCTGATAGCCTCCTATATAACAATTAAGATATGCATCTTTTATGCAAAGAAGCAACCTGTCAGGGAAGATTTTCAACATACAACTGTCATTCAAGGTCTTTAGAGACAAGAAGAAAATAAAGAGCTAAAGATACATTTTTATTCTTTGGAGTTTACTTCTGCAACAGGAGGGCACCATACCGGGCCGGTACGCAAACAGTCAGTACCTGTGGTGACATTCTCAACTATAACAACCCATCCCCTACTAAATATCACCGACATGCACACAAAAGCAGCAAAACGCAGAGCTCCCTGTCAGACATGTACTGATTCTCTACAAGCCCAGTATCAACTACTGCAGTAAAAATACGAAAACGGAAAAAGCCACATGAATAAATTGAGGAGAAAATAATCCAGAGAAAAGGCAATGGCCCGGAGTTACCATTACCAGGTCAGCCTTACGTACCAAGTACTGCACTTTTCAAGAAAACAGTCACTTGCTGCTGTCCCCTTTATGGGTAGCCAAGAGGGTGAGCTTCATGCTGTAATGTGAAGCTAAGGCAAAATTAACCTCAAGATTATTGTAATGCAGAATAAAATTAGTTTAATTAAACTTCAATGAACTAACTAAACTTCTCAATAATAGGCCACATTTGTTACAAGGAAAACCTCCATCAGTTAAGATCTCACTTCTTTGCACTGCTTGGTTACCTACTATCTCAGAACTCAAATACCTCTGTAATATCTCATCTTCTGTAATATCTCATCTTCTCCTCCCGCATCACACGGTGATCAAGAAAAGTGGCACGCAATGATTTTGAAATGAGTGTACCTAAATCCAATCCTCACATTATGCTGAAACCATTTACAATGGAAATCAATTTAGAACCCATTTCACTTCAATAAGAATCGCCATGGGAAAACCATGACCTGCCTTCCGCAGACCCTTCTATGGATCTGCCAGTTCTGTAAGCCTCTGCTACAGATCAGGCTATTGGCTTCACTACATCAGCTGCCCACATAAAGCCCATAGCAAAGCAAGTACAGCTATCAGTCCAGTGAGCCAAGGGCCATACACATGCACAAAGTGAAAATAAGGGAGGATTATTTTTTCACGTAAGCCACTGTGGTGGTGTTTATCCCAAAACGTTAACAGTTACTATCTTTCAAGAGAGTGGGGAACAGAAGGGAAGGAGGTTGTGCTGAGAGAAAGGACTCAGTATCTCCTCCCTCACCTTCCCTAGTCTCATAACAGCCCTAAATAAACCCCTGCTAATCTCCAGATACAGGCAATCCCCACCAGTGTGTTCCAGCGTTCCAGGAAACTTTCGCTGTTTTATCACCACAGCACAGCAGAATCACAGGTATTAACACATCTGCAGAATGCTGCAACATCTTAACATGGGTTTGGGATTCCCTCACCCTGCTTCTGTGTATCAAGCCCTCTACCCAGCACTATGGTCATTTCATCGACTGTCACCTTCTGGCAGATTAGACAACAGATCTGATCCTGGAAAGAAACCAGTCCCTATTAATCATGAATCTCAAACTCCTCTTGGCTTGAATAAAAACTCAGTGCTACCTGAACTCCTCAATTTTCTTACTTTTCTAAGAAAATATTCTGTATTAAAGTGAATGTTTACTTGACGGCTGCCATTTGGTCCAGCAAAACAATTGCTGAATTTACAGGTTTCTTTCCAGCGCTAAAAAGTTTAATACTACAGCTTTAAGATTTCATAATAGATGTCGTGGCAAATTCACTTTAGGCGGCAGATTCAGTATAAGAGGGCAGCCTGTGGTATACATTTATAGGTAACAAATATTTTAACCAAAATAATCTAGAGCTTTAAATAACTTCTGAACAGTCCTAAATAAAAGGTTGGTTCCAGATCCCCATTTGTAGTAACATCACTGTACACAACTCTGGTTGCACAAAAGAGCCTTTAAAGTGGATAAAAACTAGAGCCCTCTCTGTATACTCTCAGGTCTCGTTACTCTTCGCATCCAATTATGAACAACATGTTCTTTGTACAACACTGAATACCTACAAATGTATAAAAATGTACCTAAAAACATCATGAGAGGATTACATTAGGGCTGCATTTATGACCTATACTCTGTTCCACCTCAGCTGAAGTGCAGTCTGTATCTGAATGACAAAGGTTTCACTCCTTCACTTGCTCCTAAAACCCCACAGGAAACCAGGGCGCATTACACGACGGCAAGCAAAGCAGGATCCAGTCCTCCCCGTTCGGCAGAGACGAGCAATATTATCCTTCAGCCTCAGCTGTTGTGATAGGTCTTAAACACAGTAGAAATGCAGTGGTTCCCAAAGGAGTGACATAAGTGAATATTTATCTTCTTGGCAGTGTGGGGGCAGACAACTGATGGCATATCAGAATTTAACTGGCAATGCAGATTCAGAACAGCTGAAAACTACAATCAGGTTAAATCAGCACCTATGAATAGTGAACAGCAGAGGAGGCTGAAAAATCATTCTGCGCTCAGCCCCAAATATCACACAGGAGACTTCTTCCCCCACTTCCACCTCCTCCCCAAAAGACTCCTCATTAACACTGAGCTGGAAAAACAGTCAAGAAAAACACTTTGGTTTACATGTTACCATCTAATCTGTAATACAGTAAGTAGCCAAAACAGTGTGTATTCCAAGAACTACCCAACCTTCTTGAAAACAAAAACACGCCTGAAAAAAACCACACAAACAAAACCAAACCAATTTTTTTCCTATGTTCTTTTTTCTCTACATCATGTTCTTCAATGAGTTATGAAAATGACAAAAAAAGAACAGCACGAACCACATACCTTAGCTATTTGGACACACCAGTTGAGCAGAAGCTGGGAGCCAATATTATCCTTATGTTCATGAACATAATCCAACAGGCAGCCATGAGGCATGAGTTGAGTGACTAGTTGAATGGTCGGGCTCAAGCAGACACCCAGGAGTCTCACCAGGTGTGGGTGGTCCATGCTGGCCATGATAAGAGCTTCCTGTAAGAGAAAAAGTGACCCAGTTACTCCAAAGTGCTTAAAGACTTATGCACAGAATGCCTAAAGGGGATCAGTGTCCCCTAAGCACCATGAATTCCTGTGTTGTTTGCCCAGTGCTAGGCATACTGAGGCAAAGTCAAGTCCGAGGTAGCACGTGTGATGCAATGAGCCCCAAGCACTGGCTCAGACTATCTGAACAGATCCAGTGAAGGCTCAGAGCAGAAATTCTGCTTGGCTCTATATTGCCTGTTCTGTTACACCCACAGAAGCCAAGATATGACACACTTGATTTTGCTTAAAGGTCTTGCTGGTTTCATTTTACTTCTCTTTATTTTGTTTCTTGAATATATTTCCCCAACTTGTGGTCAAGCCGCTGGGCATCAGCTTCTTTTTATGCAAGCAAACTATGCCACTCGTGCTTAGCGAGATGGCCAGTTAGGCCTCATTTGGTGAGATATTTGATTAAGCTGTGCTAAAATGCCTTACTGGATCAGAGATTTTATACTTAGTCCCTTACAGGCTTAAGCACGTCACATTTCTGTCAATCGAAGCTTTCCTCAAGTTCAATCTGCAAAGGGTTAAGAACCAACAGGTTTAGTGTGGGCTTTTCAAATGTGCCTCATGCTCCCAAGTCCTACTGAAAGTCAGCACATTTGCTAAGCCATTAGGACATAACCATGACACCGTCTTGATGCCTGTTGTACAGCAATAGCCTAAGCTAGTGGTCGGGATGGCACAGTAGCAGCCCGGCTGCAGCACCAGTCCCATCCATCCGACGGTGCCACGAGTATAGCACTACAGAAAGCAGCAGCTTTCTAAGTCTAAGCCTCTTAGCTCAGCTCCTGATTCTTCCAAAGTCTTCTCCCAATAGATCTTGGATGAGTTATTTTGAGTTTTTTCCCTGCTTCAGCTTCTCACACAGTAAATAGGAAATAATATTCCTTTCTTCTACATTTTATCTTTTCCAGATCGTAAGTTTTCAGCTAGCAAGCTACTCTGTCCAATACCAAGGATCAGAAGGACTTAATCTTGGCTGTGCTCTTCATCCCTGAAGTTCGTACCACTGACAAGTGGCCAGAAACACCTTATAAAAAACCTACCATCTGCCCTTAGAGGTAATGCTGCCATCATGAGCAACTGGCATTCAAACTGCTCTTCTCTCTCCTTCACTAAGCTGAGTCCTTCATTTCAGGACCACTTCATCATGGCAATGGAACAATGAAAAGTGAGATGAAACTGGGGCTTTGTAAAGCTATTTTGGTTCTCTCTCTCTTTCTCAAAAAACCTATACAACATCCTTCTGACAACTTAAAGAATAACAGCTGTAATAGTGCCAAAGTGAGAAAGAAAAAGGATGAGAAAAAGTTGGCATCAGAGGAACACAGCATACCCCCTAACTCATAAAGTTGGGCTTTTTCCTTCTCTACATTAACGCAAAAAAAGTCCTGGCAAGTAGGCTGAGTTTGTATTAAAGGAAATTGCTCATCATAGTACAAAGATTATTTGAAACCAAATTGCAGAGTATTTGCATAATAGTTCTCTTTCTTTCCCTCTCTTTTTTGTTCAAATGAAAAGATGAACAAGACACTAATTGTAGGGTTCCCCCCAATAAGAAAAGAGCAGATGGCCTCCATTGGGGGGAGTATCTCCTTCCTTTTTCTTCCTAAACATATGCGAAGAAATAAATAAATGCATACATAAGGGCTATTTGATGGGATGACTGGAGGAGGAGCTCTAAGGAAGATTCTGATTTAACAAATTAGAAAAGGAATCTTAATTTAAGCAGTTTTGCTCAAAGTCAAACTAATATAGTTCTTGCTCACTCAACTTGTATGCACGGGGTCTTCTTGAAACAATTTCAGCCTCTCTTCTGCTGTCACTAGAAAACATCACTGAATGCCATCAGACTAAACACCTGTTGACAGGTGCATTATCCATTTTCAGAGCACAAAATTACTTTGCCTCATTTTTTCTTTTTACTCCACTCATTTTTCGCCTGCAGATGCATAAGGGGATAGTACTTGTTGCTCTCTCCCTCTTGAGCAAAGCTAAGAGCTTCGTGAGGAACCTGGAGCAGAAGTACTTTTCCTTATAATGAGGACCGATGAGGAGATAGGCAATATTCTTTTTGCTCACCAAGGGACCAAATGGAAAGCTCTGAAGCACATGCTCCATTAGTCTCCGGCTACTTGCCATTTACAAGTCTACCTGAGTCCAAATGAAAGCCACTTCCGCGCAGTAATACAAGCAAGCAGAGTCATTTGTCTCATTCTGATGTTATGGGAAAGCATATATTTTTCCAAAAGTTTTGGGCAATGGCACCAGAAAAAAAAATGTTGTTAACAAAATATTGTGAACTTCTCTGCAATGAACTGAGGTGCAGAACAGAGAGCAAGAAACTTGCATTGTAGATCTAAGCCACTAATAGATACTAATTTAGCATGAATTCTGGTTTCACATAGTTATTTTCATACGTAAAAGTATTGTTATTTTTATTAAACTCGCACCTACAGGAGAACTAAATTCAGGGTTATGTCTACCAGCATAGCACAAACACAAATGAAAAGATATTACAATTGTTTTGCTAGAGTCTAATTAAACAACACAGACAAACAACAACAACAGAAACATCCTGATGTAGTAGCATTTTAAAAATCTGTTGAGCAAATAAGGAATATGAGTCCCCATTTTAAAATCTGGACATGAAAGACCCTAGAGCTGCCATCTCCATGACACTTAGGCACTCTGCAGCCTGGTTCCCAATTAAATTTTCTAAGACGTTTAATCAGGTAAGGCACCTAAACTCACAGACTTGGCTGTCTGACACTGGCATCTTTCAAAACCAGCCTCTGCAATTTCCTGAATCTTCTGGTTGCCGTAAGTCTGCAGATCTCGTCTCTATACACAATTGTCTCAATTATACAAATTATTTTAAAATTGTGCCTATTTGAATTTAACAGAGAGGAAACTGAGGTACAGAGAAGCAGAATCTACTATCTACAGTCACACAGGGAGCTTAAAGAAGAAGCCGGAACTGTGCTCCACGTAACTTTACCTTTTTATCCTAAAAAAAAATAATCCTTTGAAGGCTGAAATAAAGTGAAGGAGGGGAGAGAAGTGGTTAATATATGGTACTTTATCTTTCCCCCCGGAGGCAGTCTTTGTAACATCATGTGCTTACAGTAGCATCTGAGAAACTACAGGAGTGGTGACAGTTTTGAAAAGCTCCTGTTGGACATCAGGCACCCTCCTCCATCTGTGTGCAGGAGCAAGAAGTCTCATCATAAGAGTAACTTCTCAGCCAAACCAAATCTCTCCCTGGAGTTTCTTTACACTGCTGCTGCTGCTCAGGTATGAATCATCCCAGCAGTGCGTGGCAGCCACACACACTCAGGACACCTCTAAGCCAGTCAGCTTAGACACGTGCAGCAGTTGTGGAGCTCAGCTTGCCCTTGCTTCTGAGCTATGTTTCATAAACCCTGACCAGCTGAGGCCAGGGTACTACAGTATCTCAGATGAGTTACTTAATATCAAGGCTGTGCGTGTATGTTCTATCCACAGCAGTGTTCACCGTGTGAATATATCCAAGGAGAAGGCTGGTAAAGACCTCGATGCAGAAGGCAGCTAATCCGATAGGCTGCTTCGCAGGGCCAATTTTGTGTCCTCCCAGTCTCATCACAGAGAGAACAGCAAATGACTCTGAGCCTTCCATGTCCAACTCAGATAGACTTCTCAGATAGACTATTTTCTGTGAAGAAATCACGTCCCGTTGACCATTCTTCTCTTCCGCCCCTTTTGAATGTGGCTGCTTCATTGCCACATTAAGCTCAACTCCTGTGATTTTTACACACAACCTTGTTTTAAAACAATGACATAACATTGATCCATCTGCCACGTGCATTTAGTAATATGAGAGCGCACCCAAAAAGAAGGGTGAGCTGGTAGGTCCCGGTGAGCTGTCACCAGACCTGTGACTCTGGTTTCTGCCAGCACACCCATGTTAACAGGGGGCTGAGGAGGTGCCATGGCCAACCCCATCACAAGAGGACAGGCGCAGCCCTCAGAGCACCTGCCCATACACTGCCACACCACGGTTAGACAACTAAAGCAGTATCTAAGGCATGAGAGCCAGTTGTCACTGTAGCAGTACAACTCTACAAGCACTTGTCAACACAGACGATGAAGAGAACTAGCCACTTGCTTCTCACAGCTCACTTAAGCTGCCTTCACTCCTTAGACGGCTTTGAAAAATCTCACCTAAAATTGTTTTCCTCATCTATCTATACTTTGCAGTCATGTTTGAAATGCATGTAATTTGACTGCTGTTTCTGAAAATAACTCCAAATCCAACTAAAGTAGGACTTCCAAGATTAGAAAGAAAATTCTACAGCTTGTGAGAAGAAAGGGTGCTCTGAGTAACACCTACAGCACATCTTGTAAGATGGTATTTAACTTCCTCCATTCCTACTTTGATGTGTTATTGATAACAGTTACAACTGACAACCAAACCTAAGTATTAGCCAGCATGATAGTCCCTGGAAAGTATCCTTTGATACTGGTTTAGTTTTTGTGACCATTTAGTTTGTAAACCAGCGGACTTAGCAAGGTGATATGCCACTAGCAGTAGAGTAATGCCATACTTATGTCCATGTAAAAAATTTCTTCTCCATTTGTAATGGTACACGACACAACTTAGTTCCAGCACATGTCCTCGTTAATTAGTATAAGGGTTAAGTACA
Organism: Apaloderma vittatum; assembly: GCF_000703405.1. Classification (NCBI taxonomy): domain Eukaryota; kingdom Metazoa; phylum Chordata; class Aves; order Trogoniformes; family Trogonidae; genus Apaloderma; species Apaloderma vittatum. The sequence goes on from NW_009733418.1 coordinate 32,762, forward strand.
TGATCAAGCACCCTGGGCCAGACTGTTCCTGAGATGCTAGAGATGGCATACAGGCAACTCCTGGGACCCCTGGGGTCCTGGAACCAGGCAGAGCTGACAGGAAACCATCACCCTGCCAAGTTCAAAACCATGCTCTCAGGGAAATCTGAACATCAGAATCGGTCGAGAGACCTTCCCTTAGCTGCCTGACGAGGCTCTGAAACATGCCAACAGGTCATGTCATTAGGAGTCCTGTACCATGCGGTGGATCCCAGCCCTTCTAATGCACTGCTGGATAACCTCCTCTTCCTGCTGCTGAAAACTTCTCCTAATGAGAATTAGCATTTGAAGCAATACTGATAATCTCCTTGCATCAGATTCAAATCTCTGGAGGAGGCGAAAAGACGCTCCTGAAGGCTTGTTCTCTAACAGATGAGCTTCCTGAGCCCCAGTGGTCATGCCACAGAGAGCACTGAGAGAAACATATATTCTCTTCTAGTGCTCTGCATACACGTGTTGCTCCTGAGAACCAAAGCAGGAGAAACATGCTCCCTGCTCCACAGAAGTTACCACAGATCTGCAGCCCCCAATTCAGCAAGCCCAGGGTACATTTTACTGCTCCAGTAAGATGAACGTATGCACCTGATAAGAGTTCAATAAGCAGGGACAAAATCTGAAAAATCTTTGGTTTTCTAACCTTCTGCTTCTAACTGTTCTCACCATAAAATGCCCTCAAACAAAACAAAACAAAAGAAGCCAGAAAAGAACAATCCACCTGTTTTCCTAATCATTGTCAAGTAAAATGTACTTAAAAGCTGGCTTCATACTGTGCTGTTCATTTTTTTCTGAAAGCACAAGCTGTGATCTGGTAACAGGAGAGATAATACAGTGAATACACTGCTTTTTACATTAATTTTACAATGCTTCTAATGGCAAGGGCAAACACCTGCCTGGAATGCATGTCTGACCTGCTTCAGGGCAGATTCAATTACAGTTCAACATACTTTCAATGCCTTTTGTTTGTCTGCTAGGTCTTATAAATTTTTTAGGTTAGAGTAGACCTAGCTTACGCAGTCTGCACAGTTACTTAAGCTGAATGACAGTAAAACATATATACCCAATACACAGACACCCACATTTATCGTACGACAACGATACCCATTGTTATATTTCCCCTGTAATTCCTATGCAAGACGTTGTTTTCAACTGCTTTACAGCACTGCTCTACTTTCAACCCTTGGGCTGCAATTTTTTGCAGCCCACTTGGGCAGATACTCTCTGGAAAGTTGCTGTTGAAATGTCTCAGCCATTTCGGAAAATGGGAGATGCAGCTATAGGGACCAACAAAAGATATGACAGCCCCACAGCAAACAGAGGGAAGACAGTAACAGCATAAACTGCCACAGCTGTTTTTCCAGGAACCGTTTTATAGTCATTAGGAGCAGACATATTTAACAGGGCACTTTCAGGCAAAAGTCTTATTTGGGACTTGGCACCAGCTTCTACAACCAATTTTACTGCTGTGTAATACAGTGAATGAACAAACCATTTTTTCTTTGGGGAAACCCTGTGTTTGGCTAGCAGAGCAAGAAGTAACTAGAGGTCTAAATTAAGGCCCTGTGATTAAGGAAGCCGAAGGGGCTGTTAGCTCGCGTTTTGCACTAACCTCCATCTCCTTGAAACTCCCCTGTGCTCGTTTAGTTTTAGGAAGCAATGGTAAGGAAGCTATGTGTGACCACACAAAGTAAGTAACGGTATGAGTCTCCTTAATACGTGTTTCCTCAGAGCTGCGACAAGCTCCTGTGATTAAAGAGGCTACAGGCTTTGAATGGGTGTTTTTAGACGCTATCTCTTTGGATTTGAGCTTTTTTGAGTTCAGTTTCCAATGGAGAGCTTGACCAGAGGTGCGCTAGGTACTAAGTGGAGTCACTGCATGGAGTCAATCTGACAGGAATCACTGACTGGAGTCACTCCAGTCACTACACACTGGAGTACAAGTGCGCTCCACCGTTAAATGGTGAGATTAACTTACTCCTTCAAAAAGTTCTGGAAATCCAGCTGCCAGGTGTGCCAATACACCCAAAACTTCCTAGGATAAAAACTAAGAATGAAAATGAAAAGAAATTTCCACAGCAGGGACCACACACTGTGGTCTGCCACACACAAATACGATGGAAATGGCATCAGGCAAGTACCGCTCACTTGGCTCTGACCAAGTTAGTGCCACCGGGAGAAGCTGGCTCAAGGTCAGTGTCCCATCCCGCATCCAGGCTGCAGCCCGGTGACAAGCAAGGCACGGTACAACGCCGGAGTAATGTGCTCTCCCGTCATCGCCCAGGAGCTGAGATGGCCTCTGGCTGGAGCATTGCTAAATCGGTGCACAGCCTTTTCTAGAGGTTGGTATGTGTCTTCAAACATGCTGCATTTCGCTGAGCAGGCGAACCCTCCGAGACTCCGTCTCTTGTCACAGCACTTGCACACAGCAGAGCGGGTGTGCAGTCTTACTGGTTCAACACTGCAGAGGCACAGCCCATATTGACACCGAATTCAAATGCATGCGATTCCTCATGCGATTCCAATGCATGAGAGAGATGCCCCACTTTCCTCCAATCACTGACCTGAAGCTAGCACAATTCAGTGTGAGCTTCACAATTCAGAAATCTGCTCTTTGTGTATTTTGGAGCAACATAAAATCAAATAAACTGAAGGGAAGAAAAAGCAGTACTACCGCAATCCCTGTCCCCCATGAGAGCATGGGCAACCACAGTGACTCCAAGAGGGTTCAAGTGTTTAGAATTAAGCACATGCTTAAATATTTGTAAGAGATACATTTTGTAGAACCCACACACCTTATGCTTCTTACTTTCTTCCTGCTTACTTTGTACCAATTAGGTCTCCCAATTCATCAGAGCCCATGTTAGATAGCTGAGGACCAATCTCAAGTCTAAAGAAACAACTCTCTAGCGCACAACAAGGTAAGTGAAGACCCTCCATCAAATATCCATTCAGGGGATAACTGCCACAAGCCTTTCTGTGAACTTTGCATGAAAGCATTGATTCTGGTGATTAGAAAGCAAAATCTGGACCACTTTCAGTTTGTTTTTATGTATAAATGGCCAAGAGTTCAGGACCTCAGCCATCAGATATGTTTCCATTGAAAGCCCCCGAGAGAAGTAACAGTGAGTTTCAGATTGGCCATTGCTCCTGGCAGTTTGAGTGTAGCTGATTTAACAGCATGCACACCTCTCTGTAAATATATTGTATCATTCTAACAAATGTTTTACTTAGAGCTTGCGACACGCATCGTTATTTCAGAATCATCTGTCAAAAGTGATTTCTTTCTTACTGCAACTGGCAAAAATGTTTGAAGTTTTAAACATAGAGTCTAAAGAAAAGCAATCATTTAGAATCATAAAATCACAGAACAATTCAGGTTGGAAAAGACCCTTGGGATCACTGAGTCCAACCACTGACCCTACACTACAAGTTCACCCCTAAACCATATCACCCAACACACCATCTAAAGGACACTTGAACACATCCAGGGATGGCGACTCAACCACCTCCCTAGGCAGTCTGTTCCAGTGTCT
>NW_009733418.1:36675-37802 GCF_000703405.1 Apaloderma vittatum
GAGTACAGAGGGACAATCACCTCCCTTCTTCCGCTGGTCACAAAATTTCTAATACAAGCCAGGATGCCGTTGGCCTTCTTGGCCACCTGGGCACACTGCTGGCTCATATTCAGTCGGCTGTCAAGTAGAACACTCAGGTCCTTTTCCGGCGTACAGCCTTCCAGCCACCCTTACCCATCTCAGCATTATTCAAACACGAGGGTAAAAAGACCTTACCGTTGACCAGCTAATAAACGTTTTCAGCCCTAGCTGCAGATTCCTTTCACAAGGAAGGAGTTATTGCTTTGATTTTTGATGTAAACTGAGTTATGGTAAGGTCTCAAGAATGAATGATAAGAGAGAAAAAAAAATCTATCAAGTTCTCACTTCTTTTGGAAGAGACTTGGGACATTGAAATTTTCTGGTATCACTGAAAAACTTGACTTTATAATTGCACACTGAAAGCTCCTTTCTCCTTCAATTTAAAGGGACAGCATCAGATTGAAATCTAATTTCATGAAGTGTACTATCAACATTAAGAGTTGTTTTAATCAAAGATACATTATCATACAATACCATAACCCAGGTATTTCATCTCTCACAATTGCTAAGAGCTGTTTTAATCAAAGATACATTTTGCCCATAACCCAGGTATTTCATCTCTCACAATTGAGAATTCAAAATAGACTCATCTCCTTGTTTCCCTCATCTGCATTCAGAGCATTGCACGCAGGATGCAAGTAATGCAAAGGGATGATGATATTTAAACAAAAAAGGCTTCACTGGACTGTTGGGTTCACGGTTAGATTTTTTTTTTTGGACCAAGCTGGCATCAGTGAACCACAAAGTCACCAAAAGCTACCACACATTTCCTGTTACAGCGTTTTCTTCCTTCCAGCATCGCTCTGCCTCCTATTTTCTCCTGAGTTTCTACAATTTTTCCCCCACCCTTTTCTTCTCTACTTTCTTTGTTCTTTCTTTTACCACCATGTTGACCCACTCTTCTCTCAAAGATAAAATTAAAACGAAAAACCTCTCACTAAAAAAAAAAAACCAAAAGAAAAACGCACTTGAAAGGAACTCACTACCACCTCCAAATATACTAAAATTCCTACACCTCCCACCCTCTGCGTGCCCCTCCCAAGGGT
>NW_009733419.1:0-5236 GCF_000703405.1 Apaloderma vittatum
TCTATGATTCTATGATTCTATAATTCTATGAAACTGGTACCTGATATAACCTATTTTTTTTTCCAGAAATGAAATAATAATACATATGCAGAAACTTCCCTACTCTCTGCAGGGATTTATTCTTTAAAATATTTCTATTAAGAGGACTTTGGTGCATGGTGGGATTATTAATACTCTCATAGAGTTTGTTAGAACAGTTGTTGAAATTAAATAATCACTCCTGCACTAGGGAGAGTAAATATAAATGCAGTGGAAAGCTATTTTTTCTCCTATAAGATGGACTTCAAAAAAAATCTGTTCTTGAATGGCTTTTCCCTGCCTGAGGCAAGCTGAAAAATCTCGATGCCCTACAAAATTAACATTATCTGAGCATTTTTTATTCCCTCGGTACTCAACAGCTCTAAATGATATTATGTCTGTTGTGGGATACAGAAACTAACTCTTCTTTTCATATAGACAGTAGTTTATTCTGACCTGATTGTGACAAAAGATGTGTTTATTCCCTGTATAAGGATAAACAATAGAAATAACTTCAACATAAAGGTTCTTAGTAACCAAGAACTCACTCTGATTTCATCTAGTTTGGATTTTACAAAGACTTTTGAAAAGAGGCCAGTGTGAACTCAAGTAAATACAACTTTTTAAATATTATTTTGGTAAGTTGTCTCTGTGTGATGGTAGTTTTCTGAAATATTCATTAGGCTTAAAAAGTCATGTTAAACTGTCTATATATCATTACAAGTTAATTAGGAAAGCTAAAAATAACAAGGAGAATATTTGATCATTCCACATTTCATTTGCTATATGAGCATGTTAGCAAATCTGATTAAAAAGTTTCCACTGCTGGATTTCTGTGTAGCATTTTCCACGTAGATTCTTGTGAAGATTAGTTTCATGAATGTTGTAAGCAAATCTCGCAATATATTGAGTAAAATTAATACTGCACTTGTAAGCATCACAATCTTGAAATTGCATGATAAGCATGATTCTAATCTACCTGGGGCACAGAAACATATCACATGTAATAAATGTCTGATCAAAATAGATTACCATTAGCATATTCTTTAAGAGGTACCAGTCAAACAAATTGCAAAAAATTTAAAAAATTTTGAAGACCCAAAGATTCAGAAGGGTGATGTGATATAGTCTTTGAGTAAGAAAATGTGACAAATGGGAAAATAGAAAGAAGAATTATTTTCAACACATTTATGTACAAGTGTAATACTGTGTTAGGGAGAAGTAATTTTTGAGTAGTATCCTGAGAAATCTTTTGCAGTAAACTGTGGTAAATTAAATATCTTTTATGTGAACTGCAAAAGTTAAACCATGTGTTCCTTATGAGTTTTAAGCCCTTCAGTCAGAGTATGAGTATTCCCTCCTTAGCTCAAAATATTACAGAGGAATTCTTAACCTGCATGGTTTTTTTCTTCACAGTAACAGTAATTCTTTACAGTGCTATCATTTCTCCAAAGCATTGCTTTTCTGAAAGTATCAATTTTATCTTACTTCTGAAAATTATCCCAAATAAATCTAAAGAAGTGGAAAATGTTACTATTCCTGTTATCTTTCACAGTCCTCCTTTTGAAAAACACACACTGTATTCCTGAATATATTTTAGGCTTTTGTCCTGCTTTTACAGCATTGCTCTTGTCTAAAAGAGGAATAAATATCAACTTTAAACGTGAGTGCTAGAACAACACATAATTCTATTTTGAATTTCTTTGCCTTGGATCCTAACTTTAACAAATAAACGTGGTGTTCCCAGATGATGACTAGATCTGTGTTCAAGTATCAGTGTCATTTGTATGCTCATTGTAGCTGCCAGACCAAAAAAAAAATTAAAAAGTTTAGAAGTGCAGTGTGCATTCTGTTACTTGAAAAATATGAAAGGCAATGTTCTCACATATGTGCCTAAAATTAGGCACCAACTAGTATGGCTTCTGCAAATGTTGGCACTGGCTCATTTCAGAGGAAGAAGCAAATGCTCAAGACCTGTAAAAATGAGGCCACTGCATTTACGTCTGTCCTACATGGTGGGATTTTTTTGCTTTTATAAAGCCCTGTCTTTGCACAGCAAATGATCCTGCATACGTGGACCTGTGGATACTTCCATTATGTAATTAAAGAGCAGCATTAGTCCATGGTAAAGTAGTTCTCAAGAGATTGTTTCTGTGCTGGTAAGGTTGTCATTCTTCCTCTCTGCATTTATTGTCATGAGATCAAAATATATTAGATACTACCTATTTCTGTCAAATATATATTTGAAAAAAAAAATCTATATTTCCAAATGATTGACTGAGTAATATTTTTTTAAAAATAGTATTTATTGTTATATGTGAAATTATTTTATAATTTTGGCATTTTGTGTGAAAATACAGCACATCCTATACTTATCTGAAGTATTTAATGACAAATCAGAGATCAGAAAGCTAAGATTTTGAGATGGAGACTTAGTAGTTGTAGCAACCCTTTATAACTCCTCATAAGTGTCATAAGATGAAATTCCTTTCCCACTATAATGTAAACTTAGATGTCTTACTGTGCATAGGGCCCACTGATTTTGATACACTATGGCCATTTTATTTTTGTCTTTATTTGCACTGGGGGAAATATTACCCATCTTCTGTAAGACATATGTATAAAAAAGAAGTGCTATGTTTTCCAGTTCAAGAGACTTAAGAATACAGCTGAGATACACACATAAAATTTTCAGTGTCTTTAAAATGATCCTTCATATTTATGACTGTAATCTCATTATAAAGGAAAAAGTAAAAAGAATACGTTAAGAAAACTGATTAAAATTTTCACTTGTGAGATATATGGGACATTGCAAAATGTTACTACATCTATTTCAGTATGGATACTCTAACTAATGCTTCTGAAGGGATATATAAAAATCAGATGTTAACACAGAAAAAATGGATCATTACATCTGAAATAGTTATGCTATTAGCTTACAAGGGAAATCTGACTCTGTGGCTTCATCGCTGACAGAGTTAGAATCACGCAGATAAAGAAGAGAGTCCAAATAAGACTGAATCCAAGTAGGACTTAAGATATTATGGAGTGAGCAGTAAACTTGCATATATTTTTCTTGGCTACCTATATATAATTTATCTATTGCTCTGTTACAGTATTATCTGAGTAAACACCTCCTCCTAACTTTACAATACTTCAAAACCAAGTAATTTTTGAAATATATTACTTCAAACAATTTCAGTGCTTGATTCTACAATGTGAAAAAAAGTTACCAGTGACTCTTGAGTATGCTGGGGTGAATGTTTCAGGGGCTGTTCTGCTACAATCAAAAGGACACATTGAAGCTAACGTAGAGGGCCAGGAGGTAAGAGATGAAGGAGTATTAAGAGAGCTGTTCTTTCACCTTTTTGTTTTGCCCTTAAGACTGCAAGACTGTGTGAAGAAGAACTAAGGGAGTTCCATAAAGTCCAACATTTTCTTCTAGCCCATTTGAAAATTACAATTATTTTCTTCTGTTTTTAACTTTTGCAGAGATTTCTGCTATTGAATCTAGCCTATCATACTTATTAAGGCATTAATTTCTTCCCTACAGGTCATAGCACAAGGCAGCTCAGGCTAGTCCTAAGTTATTCAGAAAGATAGCATGTTTAAGTTGAAAGCAGAATCAGACCTGAGGACTGTTCGTCTAAAACTGCAGCAACTTAGCTGCGCTTATTGGCAAAACCACCAAAGATTTGCAAATAAGCAAATATAATGGCAAAGAGCCTAAACTTTAACAAGTGCCCAACAGTTTTAGTAATGCCTGAATGCTTGGATGTTAGAAACCACTGTTGTGCCAGAAAAGCCTAGAGAAGAAACAGAAGTGAACATTATGGCTTGTTTGCCCTTGCCAGGAATAATTGCTGTTATTATTAGCTGATATAGAAAATCACAGGACACTGAGAGTTTTGATATTAACGATATGAGACAATTCTTTCAAAATCAGCTACCTAGGAATCTAGTTCATATTAATTCTTCTTGCAAAATAACCTGTAAACTCAATTGTTAGCAGACAGCTGAGGGAGAAAGAACAGCGAACTAAACAAAAAGCAGTATGTGGGAACACACATGAGAGTAAATTTCACACCAAATGGTTGAGGTTGGAAGGTGCCTATGGATGTTGCAGAGGACCATGACTGGTCGGATGCTAAATATCTCCAAGGATGGAGGCTTCACAGCCTCTCTGGGCAATGTGCTCCAGTGTCTGATGACTAAATTTCTTCTTTTCCATGTTTGACTATAATGCCTTGTCTTTCAGCTTCTGCCCATTGCTTCTTTTCCTGTCACAGGACACCACTGAGAAGAGTCTGACTCCACTGTTCTTTTTTTCCCATCAGATAATGGAGCACGTTGATAAGATTTCCACTGAGTCTTCTCTTTTTTGGATGAATAGTGCTGGCTCTCCCAGTCTTGCCTCATATGATTCTTCAGTTACTTCATCATATTTGTGGTCCTCCACTGAATTCACTTCAGTACGTACATGTCTGTCTTGTACTGAGGAGCCCAGAGCTGGACTCCAGATGTGTCTCACTAGGGCTGAGGAGAGAGTAAAGGTCACCTCCCTAGACCTGTTATTGGTGATTTGGTTTAAATGGCAAGGCTTTTGTGGGGGAAGCGGACTGTGAGAAGGCACCAAAAGCTGCCCTCATGTCTGATGCAGCTAGTTTCAGATAGCTCTAAAATGGATGCACTGCTGGCCAAAGCTAAGCCAATTAGTGACATTGCTAGCACCTCAGCGATAGTAGATTTAAAAAAGGGTTAAACCCACTGCAGAGCAGCTATGAGAAAGGAGTAAGGAAATGTGAGAGAAATAACACTGAAGACACACAGGACAGTGAAGAAGGAGGAGGAGCAGGACGTGCTCCAGGCACCAGAGCAGATTTCACTGCAACCCACGGTGAAGACCATGGTGAGGCAGCTTTTCCCCTTGCAGCTTATGGAGGACCACAGTGGAGCAGATATCCACACTACAGCCCATTAAAAAACCTCATGTTGGAGCAGGTTTTCTGGCAGTTGTGTCCTGCGTGGGGACTCACTCTGTAGCAGTTCTAAAAAAAATGCAGCTCATGGGAAGGACCCACATTGCAGAAGTTTCCTAAGGACTGTACGAGGGGGCAGGGCTGGAGAAGGAGAAAAACGTGAAGTGGAAGGTGCAGCAGAGATAAAACTTTAGGAACTGACCAACTCCCTCAACCCCACCCCCCCCCCCCCCCCCCCC
>NW_009733419.1:5267-35480 GCF_000703405.1 Apaloderma vittatum
TCTTGCATTCCTCATGGAAAGGAGTTAGAAGAGTTAGGAGTGATGTTGACCCTGGGAAGAAATGACAGGTTGGTCAATGGTATTTGAATTTTGTTTTATTTCATACTGTCCTACTTGGTTACAATTCATGGGCAATAAATTAAATTAATCTCCCAAAGTCAGATCTGTCTTGCCTATAATAGCAAATCAGTGAGTGATCTCTGTCCATATTTTGCCCTGTGAATTTCTTCATTTCTCCCTGTATTTCCTCCCACTGAGCTGTTGAGAAAGGGGAGTGATAGAGCAGCTTGATGGGTACCTGGCAGCCAGATAAGGTCAGCCTACCACACTTGCCTAATGCAACAATTGTCCCTCTTTACAACAAGGGCTTGGTGTCCATCAGGAGCCTCAGATCACTCTCTGCTCAGGCAATTTCCAGCTGCTCATCCCTCTGTGTGTACCGAAGCCTGGGTTATTGCTCCTCAGATGTAGGACTTGGGATTCCCCTTTGCTGAACAGGATGAGGTTCTTTTCAGTTCTTTTCTCCAGCTTCTCAAAGTCCCTCTCAATGATAGCACATCCATCTGGTCTATCATCGACTCCTCCCAGTTTTGCATCATTTATTCTCCTGCTGTGAGTGATCTCTGTCCTATCTCCCAAGTCATTAATGATGATGCACCAGTATTACCCTCTGTGGCACTGCACTAAGGACTGGCCTTCAGCTGGACATTTTGCTACTGATTACAGCAGTTTAGCCCGTTTTCAGTCCACCTCACTTATCTAGACCTTATTTCATTTCTTTATCTACCAGGATGTTACGGGCGACAATGTCAAAAGCCTTGCTAAAGACAGGATAAGCAACATCAACTGCTCTCCCTTGTTCACCACATTGGTCACATCATTGCAGGCAGCTCTCAGGTTCATCATTCTTTGTTATATTTTGCTAGTAGTAGCAGCCAACATTTTTCTGAAAGATTTTACATTTGTACATTTTACTTGCAAGAGCAGTTTCCGTTAAAAGAAAAAGATGAAATCTTAGCAGACCAGCTAAAGGCAGAATGAGCAGCAAAGGAGAAGGCAAAGGCTTAGAATCCAAAGATAAAGGGATGCACGCAGTGCACATAGTTACAGCAGAAGTGAAAAGAGACAACTCGGAAGAATTAGGCCAAAGCTATAAATTACTTAAAGCCTGAAAAACACAAAATGAAGAGCCTGAACATGACATACCCTCTGCAGAGGTGCTGGTGAAAGTATGAGAAAAAGCCGTATCTGATCAGAACAGCAGAGAGTAACTTTGCTGATGGCATTTTTAATGGACTGAAAGAAAGGAAGAAATATCAGGGAGTTCAGCTGGGAAGAGACTGTAACAATCAGGAGGAAGAAGATAAAATGCTCGGAAAGAGCTTTGTTTTTGGAATGGACAAACAAGCTTATGGGAATGTGGAAAGTAAAAAGACAAGATCTAACAAATGGTGGTGAACTGAGTGATAGAAAAGATTAAAATAATAGAAAGGATTGCATGGCTGGAAAGCTTTGTGGGGATGGGGGTAATGACACATAAGAAGGAATGCATTAGGACAATTTTAGTTGCACAGAACCTGATTACATACATTGTCTTGCAGGATGTTGAAACACATTATCTTTCAAGAATAATCTACAGAAATATCTAATGTATTTGCTTGAACACTTTCTTTCCATTTACTGGCATTCTAATGCTCTAAATCCTGATCATTTTTTTTCTTCACAACGTACACATTGTTATCTGCTTCTTATTTTAAACCATATAGCTTTTCTGTTCAACACCGTAAAATGTGGTATTTTACTAAGAACATATTAGAAATTATTTCCTTTTATGATATATGACTTAGCAAAGAGATCACATTAATCTAATATTAAAAAAAACCCCTCATAGCAGGTATTAGATTACATCAATCTGTTTTCTAAATCTGTAATATTGGTTGCTAAAAATCCTTGGATCCAGCAAGGAATTTTATCCTTGGCAATTTTATAACAAGATTATTTTCTAACTTGAATAAATAAGTATGGGTTTGATAGAGAATGAAGTGTTACAAACTATAATGCAATTCACAGAATCTGCTGTTATTTCAGCTTCCACTTATCTGGAAAACTGGTAAAAACAACAGCAAAGGAAAATCTAATTCAGACTCACCAGAGCTAAGCTTCACAGTGTCCTGCATTTTGAAGAGTAGTGTTGACATTTACACCTTCAACTGTGTTTTAAATTTGGGGATTGACCTATCATACTTGTCTAAGCTCACATTCACACATTACATGATGTATGCACTATTGATTTCATATGTGTTTAGTAACACAGGACTTCGTTTCTCTTTCCTTTGGTACTAACCGAAATTATTACTTTCTTATTCTTGACTTCCTGCTCCTTTCTTGGAATACAGTTCTTTTCCCTAACATGTTATTTCCTGAGTCCTAGTGAAAAAGAAGATGAATGATGTCTTGCAGTAAGAAAGGTAATATCCATTTCCTTACTAACTACTGCCTCATAAGCAGGTAGACAGGATGGATTCCCAAAGCTTGTCTGTTCTCAACAGCTCTTGATTTTGGTGAGTATATTAATGTTAAAATTTGTATATTTGTAAAAAATGGCCAGTTAAGCCATGTTTTTCCTTCACCAGCTACAAAAAGTGGAGTTTTTTATAACATAATTTTATGGTGTGCATGCAGTTGGTTTTACTAACTATTTTTCTAATTGCTCCTTTAAAACATTTACTCTAATCTAAGGATTTTTCAAAAGTATTAAGCAGTTCATTTTGTAAATACAGAATCATAGAAGAGCTCATGTTGGAAGGAACCTCAACAGATCATCTGGTCCAATCTTTTTTTTTGTGAGAAATATAGCCCAGATGAGGTTATCTAGCAACCTGTCTAATTGCATCTTGAGAACCTCCAGCCATGGGGACTCTACCATGTACCTGAGGAGGTTGTTTCAGTGTTTGATAGTTTTCAGTGCAAAAAAACCTCTTTCCTATTTTGAGATGAAACCTCTCCTAGTGCAACTTTTATTCATTGCCCTTTGTCTTCCATATGTGGTTTCTTCTGAAGAGATAGACTTTGTCCTCTTCATAGACACCCTTTAAGTAGTGGAATATTGTGATGAGGTCCCTGTGAGTTGTCTTTTCTCCCCAGCTCCTTCAGTCTTTCTTCAGTGCACATGTTATCCAGACCTTTGATTATCTTCGTGATCATCTTTTAGACCCTCTGCAGTCTGTCCAATTTTTTATCAAATTGTGGAGACACAGCTCTACAGGTGCAGCCTGACAAGTGTTGAGTAGAATGAGAGATGTTGTGTGACAGTCATTTCCATCTGTATGAACCAGAGAGACCTACACATCTCATTTCTCATGGTTTCCCAGAAAGTTTATCATACTTCAAATTTTAACAGTAAAGTAAAGCAAACCATTTGGAAAGCTATGTGTACACATATAGGTTTATAAATTTTTTTTAAAAACCCAAGAAAAATAAGAAAATATTTTTATAGGAAAAAAAGAAAATATCTTTATTACAAAGTTTGTAGCAATAGTTGGTTAAAATAAAAATAATCATTACATAGAATCATAGAATGGCCTAAGCTGGAAGGGATCTTAGAGATCATTTTAATCCAGCCTCCCTGCTGCCAGGGACGCCACCTCTCGACTAGATCAGGCAACACACAGGAACCTAACAGGAATCGAACCCACGACCTTAGCGTTGTTAGTGCCACGCTCAACTGACCGAGCTAACCGGCACCATCTCAAGATTATTTTTATTTCAAAGATTTTATATCAAATTCTGTTTTAATGGAAAAAGGAAAAACAAGGGGTTTGAAAATTTCAGTGGAAATTTCTATAAAAAGATTTTACTGACAAAGTAATGGAAGTTTAGTAGAATACACGTGACAAAATTCAGTTGAAAAAAGTGATTGTACAGTATTTGAAATAGTTATTAATAGGCATATCAGAGTCATGCCTTTAACATATAAGAATCATAAAGAGCCTACATAAATCATACACTGCAGTTACAGTAAGGAATTGGTTTCTTAAATACATAGATTAAGTCTATTACAGAGGAGAAGTATTTACATCAACAGTAGTAGGATCAAAATACAGTGTGTATCTTGTTACTTTGTGCTAGGCAACATAGAGAAATGTGAAGAAAGATTGCTTCCAGCTTGATGCTTAAAAGATGTAGGGATTGCCCAGACTCTATCTAAGATGAGGTTATGCCTACATAGAATTTAAAAAAAACCACCATTTTTTATTACATGAGATATATGCTGATGCTGTCATCTTCTTACACAGAAGGAAGAGAGAAGCAACATTTGTTTCTTTGGCAGCATGAGGAGACATGATACAGAAAGGTTTATTGAAGCATAAAATAGATGACAGAGAAAAAGGTTTTTTTAAGAACCAGTAAAACCAGTGCAATGGAGAAAACGAGCAGTACTGACACAAGTATGATATGAATGCTGAAGATGCCTAAGACACATAAAAGGTTAGCGAGTTTGGGGTCTTGGGAGCTAGAGCAGAAATGGGACTTGTTTATGGATGTTCCTTTTGCAAGCCAATACTGAATGAAATAACAAATGTTTTTGTTTTTTTTTCTGTTTGATTGGTTGGTTTTTTTCCCTTGAGAAGCAATGTAAATAATTTCTCACAGCACAGAGTAGCCGTATGGGCTAAACAGTGATGCTGTCAGATCACATACATGGGCATTAGGTAGCAACCTGTGCTAATATTTAGTCCTTCCAAAAGACTAGTCTGTTTATTTTCTCATACAGTGTTCATACATGTCTGTGTTCACATTGCTACAAATAGAGAGATTTCCTTAGAGCAACACTGTTTGTCATCCACTTAATAGTGGTGTTCCGTGGGTTTTGACAAAAAAAGTCTTTTTCTAACCAACTGCCATCAATCTGTGATCACTTTCTTTCTGGAAGTATTTTCAGAAAACATCCTTATCTTTTGCCTTAGTCTGATGCTAAAATGTTATACCATTTTTTCTAGTGCAAAAAACACTATTGGGGAAAAAGTTGGGGACAGCAGGAGATGGATACCTTCCATTGTGATAGGCCCAGTGGAGCAGTTTGCAGGGCATCTTCAGACTTTGTAAATCTGATCCTGGTGAGTGATTTAATTTCATTTGAGAATGAAAGTAAACAGAACAGGCACAACTTTTGAAAATACTATATTGAAATGAGAGATAATTTTATTTCCAAGGTCCTGAATGCTTGAAAATGTGCTAGATTTTGTGTTGATAAGTCCTGCTTTTTCTCAGGAAATCTCTAAATCTATCTACTAGCAACTTGGAAATGGGGTAAGGAAAGCTCTTAATTTTCCCGTTTTTTTCTTTGAAATTTTCACCTTTATAGTCTTCTTACTGACTTATGATTTTCCACTTAATGTTTTTACGTTCCATTAAGGTACCTCCAATACATACCAGTAAAGGTAAAATCCAAACCTTTTTCCTACATCTCTTTCAGCCTCTGAATTCTACTACTCTCCTTTAGACCATAAAAGACCATAATTCTGTTAAATGATTCTATCCTGACATACCAAAAATATTTGTCAGAGGAGGTTTTTTAGCATATTGCAGATTTGGGGTATAGTTTTGACACAAAATTAACTCTATTTCATTTGAATTAAAATTGCGCTTTCAAGAAATATCTTGCCAAACCAACAAAATACATATATAATCTTATTAGGAAAGCACTTTGCATATTCTTAAATTTACACAGCAAGGACTATATACTGAAAATTTTAGCTGTGATTTTCTGACTGTTACTGTTCAGCTGGTGAAAAATGGACAATTAAAAGAAAAAAACTCATAATGAGAAAGAATAATGCTTTCAATTGCTATTATTGTACACAAGATTTATCTTCACTAATTCAATTCACATATTTTCTTTATTAATAATGGAGTGTTTACAGTAACCAATGTTTCCAGGTCTTTCGAATTTTTGCATTCTTATGGAATCTCCATCCTTTAGGGAGTCTTTCCAATTTACTGATAGGAAATACTTGAAAGATGAACAGACTCAATTAGTGACTAGTCTGTGACTCTCTGAGAAGTATATATGTTGATCAGCATTCGTTCTAAATTATAAGAGTGAAAACTATCTACTATGATTCTAAAGAGGGAACAACTAAGAGGAAATAAAAAAATGCTATGTGGGAATGCAGTAGGAGGGTAGGGAAGAGCAGGGTAAGGAAAGGAAGAACTACAGATGTGGGATTTTATTTTCCTTAATTTATTTTCAAAACAAGTTATCCACCTAATAAATAAATTATGTAAGAATGGTATTGCTTTGCTTTTTAATACACCTTTATTGAATATTGTTTGACAGATACACTGAATTCTTCTGAGGTGCTGATATTCCTAAGATTGATAGGCTGACTAATTTCGAGCAATAGTTTCTCTCCCCTAGGGCTGTTTAACTTCTGTAGAGGGTTTTCTGTTCTCACTTTAAATATTTCATGTGCAGACTCTTTAATGAATGCAATTTAAGTGATGTGTTGTGTTTCATGCTGAACCAATGCATACGGTAAGTAAAACCACTCAGTCATGCTGATCTATTATTACACTGTTGGCTTTTAAAAATCTCTTAGTGCATCCTAACAATTTTTCTGTGAAGGCCTATGAAAGAACTATGAAAAAAGATCTGCAAAACTGTATTGATTGGTAGTTACAATGAAAGTTTGTACAGAATTTTCTTGTCATTTAATAAAAGAAAAAGGGAAGCAAAAACCTATCCTTCCTTTAAAAATACCTAATCATTTTCTTCATCAAATGATTAACTATGATATATGGAATTATAGCCTATGATACCTGATGATAAGATTTCAGCAGTTTCTTTTATGGGATATTGTGTCATAGACCTTGGAAATTCTTAGGTAAAATCATTATGTCATTTATTTTGAAGCCCAGTGCTTTTATCTTATTTATTTGTAAAAAACAAACCAAAAAAGAACCAAAAAAACCCAAAACCTAGGGGTGGAACACACACAGATTCAAAGTATCTGAAAAGGCTTTCCACACAGCTTAAGCCTGCTAATAATGACTCATAGATGTAGTAGTGGAACAAGAGTGTGAAAGGATGAAAGACTATTCATAAACACCAGAGGAAGATTCATTAACAAACACTTAGTAAACCAAAGATCATGCCAACTTGCCTGAGCTGGGAAATAAAACCAGTAACAACTTTTTCTCTGATTAGCCTATGCAAATGGAAGAGTGAAGTTGTATTAATACATACATACTCTGCTAGAGCAAAGTCACAGTAAGAACTGAAGAAGTTCTTCATCCTAGCATTTTGTTGGGAAGCACCTGTGTGCTGTGATTGGGCAAATTTTTATAATCCTTTAAAGAATATTACAGAAGATCTTGGACGAACTGCCTGCAAGGAGTAGAATTTAAATCCCTAGGTAATATTTGCTGCACTCAAGGATTCTGGGGAAATCCTTTTTATTTTTAAATCCATAACAAGATTTCATGTTACATGAGCCTATAATGGATGAAAAAAATTCTTTACTTGTAGAATAATTTCAATAAATATCAATTATATTCTACTTTTTTTTTACAGTAAATCAAGTTTAGCACTTTCATATAATACCCTATTAACATTTATTTTTTGACCCATGATTTCTAAGACAGGCTTACTCACAGACATGCTTCTTGGAGTCCCTTGATTTATGAAAGGAAGGGGCAGAAATCTACAGAGTTGAAGAAAATGAACTAATAATGTGAGTATACCTAACCATATCACCATTTGTTTGCATAGTTTAATCCTATGTCAGCAATGGCAATAATTCCACATATTATAATTAATCAAAAGGCCCTTAGTTTCATAAACAGATGCTTAACATTCACAGTTAAGAATGCTATCCACTTACAAAGAAAGTGCACTTAATAATAGTAATGTACTTAAAAATAAGTAGTGTATTTATTTATTTTTTAAACGTGTCATGTCTCAGATATGTTATACGGCAGTATGAAACAGAAGAAAATTCATCTCATATTTATCTTCTCAGCTACCAGCAACATGGAACGTGAAATCTGGAAATTTACCTTTTTTACAAACAAATATGGAATATTCAGCGAGCATTTCAAATGCAGACCGGATAAGACAATGCTAAAATATTATATTAATGACAAAGTTATGTCTGTGCTCAGAAATTTTAAACCATTTATTGCACATATGAAAGCCTAAAGTCAATATTAGAATATTAGCAGAGTCATTCTGCTGCAATTACTTTACATTAGCTCTCTTGCTCAGTATATGACAAATCAGTGATGTAGACAGCTACCCAATAGAAGGAGAATCTACCATTGTAGTGTTGTACAGTATGTTCCAAAAGCAAAGGCAATTCTAGAGT
The DNA here is from genome assembly GCF_000703405.1 of Apaloderma vittatum. NCBI lineage: Eukaryota > Metazoa > Chordata > Aves > Trogoniformes > Trogonidae > Apaloderma > Apaloderma vittatum. The sequence continues at coordinate 13,637 of NW_009733419.1, forward strand.
ATGATTAAAATGTGGGCTAATTCTTCATTTCATAACTTTATATCTTGATTTTCGTAACTAATGGGTTAACGTATTAGCATACTAGAAACACCCTCATTGCACAGGTAAAATAATAATTACTATCTGGACATAATTAGCAGCATAGTGCTGACAGTTGTACCCTTAACCACTACTGTAATAATATTTTACAAGCTCATTTTGCTCCACTATGTGGTAGAATACTTGCCTTTATAGATGTAATAAGTTCATTTAAAAAATCATGTGTCAAAGCAAGATATTTGATGACACAGCTTCTCTGAACATATGCTAACCCGTTTTGATCACTTCGTATGGGTATTAGTTAGAGGATATGAACTGATATGAACTGTTACTGTTTCTTTCAGTAGGTGTAGTTGTTTTCTAAATTCATTTTAGACACACTAGAATGTGTATTTAAATCTGTTATGTGTATACAGTACCGTACTGAGTTGCTGATACTTCTTTTCTAGAGCCTTGTCAGGCACACTTAAATCAGCCTAATTGCTCAGTGAACATCATCTTTTGCCCTCATTCATTTTAAAGTGCTTTTAATAAAGACAGATGTACTATTTAAAAACAGCCTCATGGAATATATAATTTGATAGCCTATATGAAATTTCAACTATGAATACATGAACATTTGTTAAATTGCTTTAGCATCTGTGGGTACTCACATATTAGTTATATTATAAAAGTGAATTAAAAAATAAGAGACAGATGACTGACAGCAATCCAGTGTGACCTGCACTGGTATAGTATTATAAAAACAGTTCAAGGTCATTAGTCAAGTCATTTGCCATTTAATATCAAGAAACAAATATGGGTTTGAAGAAGGTTTCATAACTTTTTCTTTATTGTTTTCATCTAATTAGGCCAAGACAGTCAGACTTCTGGAAACCAGAGTAGGCCTCTCCTTCTTCCAGCACCATTCTGTTTCGGAAAAAGGCTAGAGAAGTGAATGTCTTAATTTTTTTTTTTTAGAATTGGCTTGAGTATTCATAACTAGAGTAAAGGAAAGCAGGAATATCAGTAATTGCAGGACTTACCTTTAAGGTCTTAAATTCTCTTGCTAGAATTAGGCAGAAATACTGGAAAACGAATTTTCTTATTTTGGTCTACTGCTACCAAATCTGTGTGTAATGCTTTATGAAAAGACTAATGACTGTAAAGCTATCAAAATACTGATAAACACATATGCATGCACAGAGATGTTTCTAATAGTTTGGGGAATAGTTGAAAATTATTATAGAGTCTTCAGAGATGTTTCTGAGTTTTCTTACTTTCTTAAGCACTGAAGATATTCTCTACTCTTTCCTTTTGCAACTGGTTAACATACATGTGAAGAGAAGGTTTTACAAAGACTTTGTTCCTGTCTTCCATGTATATATTACATGAAGATGGGGAACAGCAAGAAGGTACAGATATTTGCCTCAGGATGGCACTTTTCTTATTGATGAAGACATGGAAATTTGGTACGTTTAAGCAAAGTATGTGTCAGAGAATCAAAATAATGAAATAGGTAAAAAGAGAGACCTGTTTATATAGTCTGTAAAAGCAGAACCAATGTAATAATATGTGCGTTTCTTCATGAATACTAGATTTTTAAATAATTAGGTGGGGAAGCCTGGAAGTTTACTCCCAAATGAAGACATTGACATAGTAGGCATATTAGAAACTTAGTTGAATACTGTCGGTAGGTGTGACACTGGAACATCAGGGTGGCAGACAGCAATAATGGTGAAGAAGGAGTATTTATTAAGTATAAAGAGATCTTAAAATTAAATCATTCTAATGAACTACCTTATCTAAATGAGTACCATACTCTGTATGAAGTGAAACTACACATCTAAATAGAAAAAAGAAATTAGAGCATTTGATCTGCAATACTGATTAGACACCTAGGATGCTCATGCTGCTTGGGTATGCTACAAGGAAGACTACGTAAGAATTAGAGAGTTTGTTAATAAGCAAATGAGAAAGTTAGACCCTTACTGGCATCACAGAGACTACTGTAGAGTGATGTATTGGAGACACAGGGCATACAATGCTGCCTGCACATAAAGTTTTCAGGTAGGAGAGAAGGAAAGGGAAGGAAAAGAGATGCTAATGCATAGAAGAAATGTTCCTTCAGAATACTGAGCTCAAGTCCAAATGAAAAAATGAAACAAAAAGATAAGAAACACTGCCAGATTAAGTGTAGAAATAATGCACTAAAAGAGGCCAAAAAGAGTTTGAGGACTAGCTAAGTAAAGGAAAGAAAAAACCCTGTTAATAAATCTTTGTTAAACCTGACAGTAACAGGAAGCCTTCCAGCAGTCTGTAGGACTTACTGATGATTAAGGTATATAAAAAAAAAACACTCAGAGGAGATAAAAGTACTACCCAGAAGCAAAATGAACCCTTTGCAACTTGTGAGGGGACCTGTCTGAAACAAAAGTGGTGGAAGAGATTTTGGTTCAAAGTGGACAAATGCTAGCACACATCAGGACTGAATGGTATTTGTTTATTCAGGGCATCCAAGCCGAGTCACATCAGTTGTGTGTCATCTCCTTAAAAATTCCTTAACACATGTGGAGAGTGGAAGATGTGATGTCACTGTTTTTCAGAAACGTTTCAAGGAAGACCTGGGAAACACTGTACATATTTACTCAGCCAATTTAGTAAAACTGTAATAAACGACAGAGTTAATCACACTCAGCTTCCTGTGATCTGCTTATGGAGATGTGACCTCTTTCTTGTAAAGTTTCACAAAACAATCAGTTTTCTGAGGAGGTGAAAGAACAAGTGAACTCGTTTAGTTAAAATTTGTAAAGATTTTCAATAAAGTTGGTCACAGAAGCATGTAACAAAAATGAGCAACCAAAGTGTAAGCGGTAAAGTTCACATGTGGATTTGCAAAGTCTGCTGCTAAAGCAAAGCCAATTTTGTCAGCAAAGGTGAAGGTCACTTGTGAAAAACAGTGGAAATTCTCTGAGTCTGAGTGACAAGCAATAAAACAGCCAATGAAATTCAGTATAAGTGAATATAGCGTGATGCATGTGAGGGAAAGAGCAGTTCTAACCTGCATACAAAATTGTAGGTGATCACTGGAGTGATCATTTCCATTAAGATACAAGACTTTGGAGTCACAATAATTTTATAGGAAAGTCTGACACTGTTGAGCGGTCAAAAAAAAAAAAAAGATCAGTACTAGAAATCAGTGGCTAAGGAACATCAATTAAAACAGAGACCATGCTACTGTATATATGTATTTTCTATTTTTTTGGCCCTCTTGCTTCTCCTCCTTCACAAGCATATAGTAAAACTGTAAAAGGTTTGAGTGCAGACAATAAGGATTGTCAAGTTTATAATTATTTTTTATAAAAGGACACCTGAGGGAAGAGGAGGGAAGGTCTACTATTCAGTCCTGAAAAAAGGATGCCTGAGGGAGCTATGATGGCAGTCTGCAACCATAACTAGCATGAATAGCCATGTTAAAATTTTAGCTTTTGCTCTCTTCTAGGGAAATTTGGACAATTTTATGTTAGAGAGATCCACTGAAGGTCATTAAATTCATGGATATTACAATGTGAATAGAAATAAGTTGGAGGATAGGAAAGCAAGTGCCATATGCAAATTTTCTCTTCCTTATGCATTTCTCTACAATTGATGTTAAATACAAGATACTGAAGTAAGTGAACCTTTATCTCACTCATTTTGGTTCTTTGTACATTTAAACTGCAGTGAATAACCACAGAAGTCCAAGCCCAGTATATTGTTTTGAATTCTACTTCTATAAAAAGTGACGACCTCCAAACGCTTAAAAACTAGTGCAGCAAATTGTATAAATGTTGTAAATTACAATAGGGAGAAAATGCTTTCCTTCACAAATAACTAGTCATTTTGTATTCTGAGACATGAATTTATTCCCTACATTTTAACTAGTAGAATTACAATTAAAGGGCAAAAACTTGTCAAACCCTTGCTACAAATTCACTCACAACGTTAAGGTTTTGGGTTCTAAATTACCTGAAATGTTCAGGGGATCACTGAGAACAGAGGAAAAACCTCACTTACTGCAGTTCAGTTTACACTGCCTAAGATAAATAGAAGGAACTTCAGAGATTTATAACGATGACAGACATAGCAGTCCTTTAGAGGCTCTTGACTCCTCCTACCAGGCTCATGGACAGAACTATAACAGTCTCATCCAGACACAGACAACTGTTGGGTGTGGGAAGCAGGAGTGAAAGAAAATGTCTCACAGAGGAAAAAATAAACCCCACAACATTTCCAGGTTTTAGAAAACATTAAAGTGATTGAATGAATTGCCCACCCATGGAAAGTGTTAAACTGATTTTTCCCATGTAAATCTGGAGTGATCTATAGCAGAAGTATAGCTACCAGTTTCTGGCTTATGTGTTTGTACAATGAGTGTGGGGAAGACCATTAAGTCCGTGCACAAGACCATACTCTTGTCATGTTTGTTGATCTATCTGTATCAGGCTGTGGGTAGGCTAAATACACATTCAATTTTCCCATTCTGTGTTTTCAAATTGCTCATGCTGGATACTCACTAGTGAAACAGTATAGTGGTTCCCTTGCTCCCTTCCCTGCAAGCTAATACTAAATATTTTATTGTGTTGGTTATTCTTTCAGAACGTAAATGTGCTTCAGAAGCGTGAGTGATGTGGGAGGGCTTTGATGTGTTACAGTGAATTTTGTGCAGACAAATCACATCTTCATGTAAATCTCATCATTGCCACAATGGAGGATTGCCATCTGCTGTGAAAGACACTCCGAGTTTGCTGCTGGTAGATTTTCTATTACTTGTGCAACCTTTCAAAAATTCCCCTCTCCTATTCTCCTCTTTACCAACATTGTTTTAAATCACCCAATTAGGAAATATTTTTCTAAAAATTCCCCTCTCCTATTCTCCTCTTTACCAACATTGTTTTAAATCACCCAATTAGGAAATATCTTTCTCAATTTTACATCTTTATGATTCTGCATGTCTGTAACTTGGTGAGAAACACTTGAGGCAGCAAAAATCTTTTGAGGACTAAGGTAGTACTTTAGATTTTTGTCAGCAAAATCTTTACCTTGGGAGAGAATTGAGAAAGAGTCTTTAGAGTGCAGTGATACTTCTGTAGCCTTCACCACCAGGAACAGGACAGGCAGAGAGAGGTCTTGGTTCTCTTGCAGAAGAGTGGAAGTCTTATCCACCAGTTTTTCTGATAGCAGTGAAGTCTGTGCAACTCCTGAAGAGAGGTATTTAACTTTGTTTTTGAGAAACGACATATATCCAGAGTAGCCTTTTGGACTATTAACAGTGTCACCTCAAGGGAAAGCTGAAAATGCGAGGCTCAACATTTTTCCATGAAAAAAGAGCCAGATGCAAAGGAAGCCTGGCCCTTTACTTGTAATAAATGAGAAAAGCGAACCTGAGGAGAGAATGCTGCCTGAGGGTGATGCATGGCTGTGGGCTGAAGGTGCTCTGACATTTGCTCTGAACTCATAATAGCCTGACTGGATTTTAGAGAAGCTATCATTTCTGAAAGCAGAAGCCAGTGCTTACCCTCACTTCGGTAGCAACCGACCAAAGAATTGTAGAAGTTGAGGCTAGTCACTACCTACATCATCTAGTCTGCTCAAGGCTTAGGCCACAACACGGCACATCAGATTACTTATTTTGTGTAGCATTGCTTATCTGTAGGCCTGGAAAAAGTAAGCTTTGCCTCTCTGAAAACATTAAACTCAAAGTGTGCCTATCTTCACAAGGCTGTAGGAATAAAATGCCCTGCAGAAGTTCAGCCGTTTTCTTTCAAGCAGAACTCACGGTATCGCTGTTGTCAGGTTCACCTCCATCTGTGGAGCCAAAACCTGCATCATCTCATACAACAGGCTTTGCGCTTCCCTTTAGATTGCCTTTATATCAAACAGATGCCAGTAGCATCACCTGTGGTTTCCAGCAATTACCTGAAATAATACATGGGTAGAGAAGAGCATATGAAAGAAAAATCCAAAATTAAGGAAGGCTGAAGACAAAATTTTCAGAAGAAAAGATTTCTTCAGGAGTTTTCTCCCAAGTGTGCATAGCAGACCTAATTTTCTTTCTCATAAACACAGCAGCAGCTTTTCAGGAGGATTTATTGATGCACTACTTATGATATTTAATCCACAAATATGATTTGGGTTGGGGTTTTCTGTTAGTTTTTTTTTTCATAATAACTACTATACATTTAAGAAACCATAAAATACTTCTATACACTTTTTCTGGGCTGTCACTTGGATTGTTTTCTGGTATCTTGCAGTAATTTTCATTTGCTCTTATTTAAACTATTGGATTTTAAGGACCAGTGCAGGCAATTATTTTGAAGGTATGTACCTTTAAGATTAAGATTAGATGATAAAAATTTTTAAAAATAGATTTTATGTTACTGCTTATCCTCTACAATTAATTGAAACTAAAACACATAATTATGTTTTTATGTGAGAGAATCTATTTATCTAATTTATGTGAGAGAATTATTTCTTCTTAATTTCTATATAATCTCTTAAATTGTTACAGATTTCCTTCTTAGTTTTGGGGGTTATTTTTTGGTATTTAATCCGTAAAGGACATATATAAAAAGTCACCATAATGCTTTATCACAAATAAATGAATATTATATTTGAGCATGCACTGAGACTTCACCAGAGAGCTAAGCACATGTTTCAGATTTGTTCTGAATGAAGATTTTTTTTTTTTTTTACCTTGTAGCTTTATCCTAGTACTCACAATTTCATCCAGATTCCTTTAAGCTTCCCGTAAGAGATTAAGCTGCATTTAATGGGAATGGGATAAGGTCCTAACTAAACTAGAATTACTATAAAGCTGTATACCATGTAAATCAGGTTGTCACATACTTTAAAAAGTCATAGATAATAACAACGTGCTCTTTCCTCAGGCAATAGTATCTGATTTAATATGGTAATACTCCTGCATCTACTACAGAAGCAGACTTTCATGCACGTATTTCTCGCTTCCTAAAAGATTGTTTTAAGGTTATCTTGAATTGCCATAACATTTTAAAACAGAAATGTCAATATTGTTCTTAGGCAGAATTTCATTACTACTTTTAATAGTCATTATAAATTTGCTTCTAGTAGAAATGGAAGAGCTTTTTAGGATTTTCATCATTAATTTATAATAAAGTGTTAAAATTGCCATTTTCACCCTGACGAACCCATGAAATCAGTTGTCTGATTTATTGGGAGCTTAGCATATTTTTACAAATGAGATAGAGAAATAGATGGCTTCTAAGAAACAAGTTTCCTCTTTATAGATACAAAAAGTCTCGTAACAAATCCATTCTATCAGGAAAATTAAAAGCACAAGGCATGCTGTGGATCATAGGATTTTTTTCTGAATGTTTGTAGACTGAGTATTTTGCTTTCATTACATCTTAGCTGAGCGGAAAAGGTAATTTTTATTTATCGGTGGTTTTGGTCACATGAGAGCAAGATAGTTACTGTCAAAATTCCAAGGAAGTGTGGGATGAACTTTCCACATTTCACAAAGATTATTAAATTATTATACCATATATCACAGATGTGGAATGCCTCCTATGTTAGCTACTGAAGATGAATTACTAGAGAATAAAAAACCTACTATAAAAGAGAATAAAGGACAGAATATAAGACTAATCATGTATGATCTTTGAGACATAAAATAACATCAGAGAAAACATAAAAAATATGTCAGAAGAAAGACTTCTCAGGTTTACTCCTACTTTAATATTGTTTCATAACATGAAAAAGAGTGCATCTTTGGTATTTTAAAAGCATAAATTTTTTAACGGACAAAAATAATATTAATTTAAAAAAACTGGTTCAAATTTCCATTAGGAAAAAGAAACTCATTAAAAAAACCTGTGAAGAGTACTTGAAGCAAACAGTACAGACATGTAGGTTGTTTTCAATACTAAAGATCATTCAAAAGATATAAAATGTTTATCACAAATTCATAGAATGTATTCTAATAATTAAGAGGCTAATTGAAAATTGATATGAATTCTGTCAGATTAAAATTTTGAACTATTTTGCATAATAGAAAATCAATTCTCTTTCTGATTAACTTCTCCAAAGCCATCTTTGAGTTCCATTGAGCGCTTTGGATTTCCAAACAGAAGGTACTAATATGTTGGGGGACAGTACACTTTCGTTTCAAAAACTATACACAAATTGCCACTCCCTGACCCTTAGGTAAGATTTCAGAGATCGTCACCTTCCGGCTTTCTCGGTTTTCAAAACTTCGATGTACTTTTTCAGTGGTTCCCATGACCTTGCTATAAGACAGACACATGTATCAGCTCCTCAGCTTCGCAAGACACAAAAGGCAGTATCCAATCTGATGAGTCTGGCCCCTCAGTCCTCTGTCTTCTTTTGAAGGGCAAACATGGTTTTGGAAATTCAGAAAGAACATTTTCCCCATATCTAAGGTAATCTTGTTTTTCAAGGGCTAGCAAATGCAATATACACTCTACCAGTGACTCAATCCCATAATTCGCAATATTTCCTAAACAGATAGAATGACACAATTCTTCTTAATCTATCATCTTAATGAATCTACGGCATTTGGTTGAGAGTCATAGATGTAGAAATAAAAAGCTCCCACATCACCGATCGAATTCTGAAACCATCAGGACCAAGGCACATAATCATCAGCAAGGGAGCTATATGTTGTAAGTGTGCTCCAGCCAACCAAATGACATTGCTTTATGGGATCATATGGTATTTAAAGTGCATGATTTCTAAGTGTTAAGCATTTATTAGAGAACATTCTTAGTGCAAAAGATTTAAACACTGCTGTGTCCCACTGCTCAGAAATAAGTGTGCACTAGCAAACAGTCAAACTATGGATGTTTCTTCTCATTATTTCAGTAAGAACTGAAAATGTAAACACCCCAATAAGTCACTGTTTTCAGAGCCCTGGAGGTGAATAGCTGATAAATTTGAGAAGTTTGCTTGATTGTATGTAACTGTGAAATTATCAAATATAAATAAGGAAATGAAAAAAAAATGCAGATAAACAAGTTTCTAACATTTTATATCCCACAAATTGGAAATAGTTTTTACTTCCATTCCTCTGAAAAATCTGGTATTTTTATCCACTAGAACATAAAACTTTGCTACATTCTGAAGGCTTGACACTGTATGTCATTCAGATGAACAGCACCACTGAAATGAATCCAAATCTGAGAACAAAATTACTTACACATATTTCTTCCTAACTAATGTATTTAATAAGAAAACCATTGATTTTTGAAATTTTTATTTTGACTCATTGCATAACAAGGAATAGTGGAAAGAATTAAATGAAAACCAGAGAAGATATCTGCTTTGTTCTTTGGCTTCATGACCATTTCTATATTGTTGTTTTTTTCGGAGTCTTTCAAATAAAATCGGGAAATTAAAGTTGCTCTAGCCCCTATCTCTTCCTCTAGGGTTTTGTTTGTTGTTTTTTTTTAAATATGACAAGGAACTCAGTGCATCAGATCTGCTGAGAACAAGTAGGACTGGGGACTCCAGAGCCCGCAGGGGTGCTGTGAGTTGCCAGTGCCAAAGAGAGGGAGTTCAAGATAAGAGCTGAAATCATGTTACCACCCTCATGAACTAGTTTCCAACAAATCAGTTCTTGTACTAGCCTGACACAAGGACAGCTTTGGGGTCTTTTGGGTTTTGGCTTACAAGTATTGTCAAGGCCCATAGCTTAAGGAAGAATGAACTGTTTTGGCATAAAACATTCCGTCAGCACATTTCAATCAGACTTCTAGTTTATGTAAAGCACATTTTTAATCTTTGAAGAAATAATCAAAATCAGTCTTGACAAAAAGTAGAAGCAAACATAAATGTGGTAAAAAGCCAAAAATATTTAAAAAGAGGAAATGGTAATTTGTTGTAATATCTTACTGCCCAGATCTTCATGAAGATAAAATTGTGGTTGACTGGGGCTCAAACACATTGCTTTAAAAAATCTTGATATGGTGTCAGACTTTTTTTCAGTGCAGGAAAACATTCCAGTATCCTCTCAATATGTAATACTTGATTTTTCTTCTCAGATAATTTCTTAATGTGGTGAGTATTGTGATAGATATTGTTATTATTCACAATTGTATTTCTGTGCTGAAGTACACTATATTTTGGTTTTCATCTGCTTTTAGTAAACATCTTTCTTTTGTGCTGCTGTCAAATGTCATGCCACTATTTGCAGCATATCATTCTCTTGCTCTTGTGTTCTGTTAAAATTAATCTCTCTGGTAATCTATAAGATGGGTTCTATTATGAAAAAGTAATCTACCACTTTATCATTTGCAGTATTAAACTTACAAGTAACTTGTGTTTAGCTATTATTGTATTATTTTAAAAGGTGACATGCTTATCAGTAGAACCACACCTTACTTTTTATGAATCAAGAGATTTTCCACAAAAATAGTAAAGCTATACCGGTATGTACTGACAAATGGAGTAGTTTAAAGAAATCTAATTTTAAAAAGAATTTCATTGACCTCCACAGGATAAAAAAAAATCTCATTGCCTGGTCAGTTGCAAAGCACTGTTCCTTTGCTATCTCAGCAGTTACTGATGCCTTTCTAAGGCTACCCATTGAGATATCTACTAATATATACAAAGGAAAAAGTTATGAAGGGAAATAGCAGTTTGCAGATTGCACTGTAAAAAAAAAAGAAATTATGAGCTATTACAGTGTACATTTGTGAAGGCTTTCTGAAAACCATTTCTTAAAGATTACCAATATAATTTTAAATTGCAGTTATAGCTCAGTAATTTCTCTATAAATTAATCATGACTGGAATCTGTAATTACAGCCTCCATTTTAATACTTTCGAGATTTGGCTAAATTTAACCTAGAGCAGTATAATTTTTTATTATTATTATTCTGAAATCATTTTAAGATTCCACATATGCATAAACACATACAGTTTATTCAAAGGAAACCTGTCTCTGAATATAAAAAGGAATATATCTGCTCCACCAGGAATGAAGCAGGCAAATTAACCATGCCTGACAGTTTTGTCCAAAGTGTACCTCTAAGTTTGTGTACTTAAAGTTATTAATTGGATGGTCTGTCACTTTAAAGATATCTATTAATAATACACAAATTCTTCCTGAGTTTTGCAAGTGTGCAGCCCCGTAAAGCTTAATGAGCACTGTCAGCGTCAACTGAAATCATGCGTCCTGATCAATCAAATCATCCCTTGTAGAGTTCTATCTTGGAAAGGACTATTCTGTACTTACTCCTACCAAACAGCAGAAACCCTAAATGCATTGCTTCAGTTTATGCGAGATGATAACGAGCTTTTATACCAATGTTAACTGTGGTCCTACAATAGCTACAGTGGTCTGAGCACAATTAAAGACAGAGTGAAATAAAACATTGCCATTTTGAAAGTCAGCAAGCCCTTTGTGAGGGGGCAATCATGCTAGCTAGTGGTGAAAATGGTGTTAAAAAAGGAGAAAAAAATAAAAATCACAATTTGTGAAGATACCAACACAATATGTGCTTTTTCTGTCTCTTTTTCAGTTTTCTGAAAGTAAGTGAAACCTGTTTAATAACCAAGTCATTTATGTATGGCTGCAAACCAAATAGTTGAAACGTTCTCTTTTTTTTGAGGATGAGCAGAAAGCTTTATTTTTGTTTTTACAAATCAAATCCATTTTCACAAAATCAGGATACTGATATTTATTTTTTGGTGCTGCGTGCCAGATTTAGTTTAGAACAGAGCTCAGAATTCACTAAAGGTTCACTGCACATGGGATCTGCTAAGTCAGGACTGGTTAGAAGTGCACACGGTAACTCATATCAGCAGCTTGATGGAAGTGGGAATTCCTAAGAGTTAAATTTATACATGGGAAATAATATTATCTATCTATCTATCATAAGTTATGCTATGTGCCTCAGAGAGTGGAATTGCTCAGGTTGGACTTGGCAAGTGTTGTCCCTCTTGTCCAACCCTTCCTGTCAGGTCAAGGAAGAAACCTGCTGTCATTATGCCAAGCGCAATTACGGTCTATGAGTGTAAATCTAAAGTAAATTCATGCAGTTTGGCAAAATTAGTGTACTTTTACATGAAGGTAACTAAGGGTAAGGTTCACCAAAGCTTCTCACACTGTCATAAACATGTCCAGTTAATTCTACTAACAGACTATTTTTCTTAAGGGATCTAAAGTGGTTTCAGGTCTCCTACAAGATCATAATATCCATAAAGTGATACATCCATTATTAAATGGAAGCATTTGCTTGATAGTTTACCAGGAAACAGCTGAAGATGTAGTTATTCTAATAGCAGTGAAATCCATGTTATTCTCATTAGACATTATTTGCAAGCTGTAGCACAGATAAGACTAAGGATTTGCACAGTGAAAGTCTTACAGTGCACAGATTATGGTCCTAATTTGTGTAGGATTAGCTAACAGGGGATTTGGCATTTTTGGGAATTCTACTGGTGTACAGTCTGGCAATTTCTATTTTAGAAATCTGGAATTAAAATAAAGACTGTGATGACCATTGTGTAATCTGATAATTATTAATGTCATGTACGTTTCAAGGAGGCAAACGTTTCCCTTCCATGAATCTCCAACAATAACATGAAAAATTCAAACATATATTTCAATACAGACAAAAGGGCAATATAAGGGGCATCCTTTTAGCTCTGTGCAACATAAAGAAATTCTTAGGAAACGCATACAGTTGTTGAAGATTTTGCCAGTACTTTGAAGAGTTCAATGCCTTCCCTGACACTCAATGTAAAGCTAGCTTCTTCCAAACAAAAAAGCATTAACAACTTTGTTTATCTGTGTATCACACTGTGAGAATGTAACGTCCCATACATTTTCTTGATCTGAGTAATTTAGGCAAATAATTCTTTCACTCATCCCATTTAGAAGTTCTTCATTTGCTGGATAACAGACCTGCCCTGCCAAATGTGTTTGCTTCATTCCTCAGGTATCTAAAACATATCCAGTCTCTTTTCTCAGTAATTTGAAGAGCAGAACGTTGTTGAGCATTCAAAAGAAAAGGAAGATTTATAAAATATTAACCCCACGTGATTGCTGGAAGATAACAAGTAATATTTAGGAATCTACTTTTTGCATTTTTAGATATCTTTATGGAGTTCTAGTAATATCTCCTGCTTTTGTGTGCACATTGTTAGAAGGCAACAGGACCATTTTTTTAAGTTCAGTTCTTGGTCTTTAAACTATGTTTTTTTGATGATTACAGCCTTTCTAAGAAATAGGTGCAATAGCCTTTTGAGATCTACATTGGCTTGTAGATGACTGACAATTTACACAAATCAAGTGAAAATTTTTGTCGGCTTTTTGGCTTAGTTTTTCAAAGAAGTTATTGAATTAGGGGTGCAGGGTTGTTTTTATTTGCCTTTTTTTTGTTGTTATTAACATTAACTCTATGTTCCTTTCCTAAGTGAGAATAACTTTTTTTTTTACCATATTTTAGCTCAGAGATTGCTTTCATGCTATGGCATCCCTACTATTTAAACTGTTTAAAATTCCCTTCCTGAGTTCTGACTTGCCTAAATTGTATCACTATATCTTTCTTCTCAATAAATGTGCTTTTGATGCTAACTAGCAGAGGTGAGAGAATGAGTCCTATGGTATCCTCAACATAGTCACTAAGCCTGCATGGATTTAATTTCGCATGCTGCATTTTGGTCTAAAGTTATGATCTTAATTATGCTTTTTGACATATGATAATGTTTCAGGAAATTCTGGAGTGTATTATAATGGAAGCAATAAAATATTTGTTAGTCTCATGACATATTTCTAACTCAAACAGATTTTCATATAGAAAACTCCACAGATGTAAACAAGAATTACATTGCAAGAAAAGCTTTGTTATATAAAAATGTCTGCCAGTGTTTTACAAAGCTACTTGTGTATGTTCTTTTGATTTGATTCTACCTTTAACTTAGGTTCCTCACAGTTACTTTTTTGCTTTTGAATAATGTCATAGAGCATCAAAGTTTAAGGCCATTAAACTTTGACAGACACTGTGATACTACCACCACTCTCCAAAGGGAGGATAACAGAGGAACAAGAGACAGAGACTTTGAGGTTGAAAAACCTTGAACCAGTATAATGAAAAAGTAAATAACACTTAGAATGATAGTGATGTTCAACTATATACAGATATATACAAGCACACAAATATATTCAAAGATACAACAGAATACGTTAACACAGAACTCATGCCTTCCAGATGACAGCTAGGTCCTGGAGCAGAAAAAAAAGTCCCTGACTGGACTCAGCAGCAGACAGGAGTGCCCAAACCCAGAGTATTGATGGCAGTACCAAAAGAAAAGAAAAGAAAAAAAGGAAAAGAAGGAGTTGTGCCTGTCAAGGGTTAGGAGTGGGCTGGGCTGGCCACTGAACACTGACAGATGTTCTCTAATCCCTCTCCCTCCCTCAAAATGGGAAGCAAAACAGAATAAGGCGGAGAGACTTTTGGATTGGAAAAGAAAACTAAAACAGCTTTAATAAAATAATAATAGTACTATTAAGGAAATAATAAAACTAAGGAATTATATACAAGTTTGATATCAAACCTGACATCTCCCTCAACAGCAATTACCACCGATGCTGCAGAGCAGGTGGCAGCGGGGCAGCCCCAGACTCAGTGGCAGAGAGGAAACAGAAGCTAGATTTAGGAACTCCAGATCAAAGGCAGAAGATCAGATGGAGTCATCCTTGGATGTTGGCCATTGAAGAAGATGACCTTAAGCCTCGTGAGAATATGGCATATATGGAATAAAATAATCTTGTTGTTCACCTGTCCTGTCTGTTACTCACCAGAGGTGGAACCCTTTATTCCTCGTGACTCCCTTTACTTCCAGCACTCCAGTGTGGCACACAAGATCCAGAAATGACCTTGGTCACTACAGGAATAAGTATAAGCAAGAGCCTTTCTGCATCCCAGTTCCAGGCAGTAACTGTAAACATCATCTCGCAACCTTCAGAAAGTGCAGCATCTTAGAAGAGACTGAGCTGAAAAGCAAAAATCACTGAACAGAATTGGTTCTGTTTAGCTCAAACCAGGACAGTGCCTCACCCATCCAGGTGGGGCAGGGCAAGACAACCAGTCCCATCAAACGGAGCTCCTCAGCAGCATGAAAAGAGGAGGAAGGCACACCAGAAGCATGGGGAGAGATGACAAACAGCCAATGACAAGTCTCCTGACACAGCAAACCCTAAAGGGCCCGGTGCTCTTCTAAGGGGCCCTTTTATACTGAGCACCATGGGAAGGAATGCTGTGATTGGTCCATTTGGGTCACTTGACCCATCCTTTGGGCCCCCCTTTCTTGCTGTGATTGGCCCCAGTGCCAGGAGCCCCAGAGAACTGGTGTCCTGGGGCTCTCAAACCAGAAGATAGAGCAGTTTAATCATTGCCACCTGGACACATATGAGACTTAGCTGAAATAACTTCTTTAGATGAGTTGTACATAATTTAGATAACATACACTCCACTTTAGCAACAACTTCTCCTTTCCACATTTAGCTGTTGGACAGTATTCTTTTCTCTGAACTAATAAAAGGGATTTTATTTGCTTGCTAGCGTTGCAGATGATTTGTCTAAGTTATTCTTGTATATATATATATCCTGTTGACAGCAGTATCTGCTAAAGATCAATAGCTGCTTAGATTTCAAATTCTAGCAGAGAGAACATGAGCCATACAACTGGAAAATACATGAAGCCTAGGCTGTAACTTCTTTGCTGTTCACTCGGACAGTCCCTGACCTCTGAACTGTACCCACAGCTCAGCTTCATGGCTGCTGTCAGGATTCTGTGAGAGCAAGAATATGTAGTTTTATGTAGCTTTAAGGAAGAAAATTTTAGCATCTGCTTTATTATGCTGATTTATTTGGCATGATAAACTAAGCTAAATGCAATGATCTGGGTTTTTTTGCATTTGGCTTGTAGCCATTAACACTACGGATGTTCAGGTGCAAAAGATGAGATTAAATGGTTTAGGCTGTCTCAGAATTTGAAGATTTTCTGATTCTATGAAAGCAGGAAAAAAATGTGAAAATGTATCAGTATGAGTGGTTTTACTGTGGTAAACAAACACATCACTGAAATAATAGCACTTTGATGTGAAACATAGTCCCACAGCAATAATACTCTGACAACACTAATGACTAATTTAGCGATCACATAAATTTCCTAAAACTTTCAAAGCATTTTGGTTAATAAGTGTCCTCCTTCAGGAAGAAAAAAAAAGCACAAAAAACCCCAACAAATAAACACTTTTTAAAACATGAGCAAAGGAGGGTAAGATGATAAGAGGGAAAATAAATTATTATGTCCTCAGAAAGATTTCTCCTTAACTCCCTTTGTAAATACAAATACAAAAGCCTAGCTTGCACTGCATGTACTAAACACTACAATGCTGGATGTTAAATGAAGGAGTGAAGGTCAGGAAACTGATGAGCATATAAAGAGCAAGATTAGGGACAGCATAGTAAAGAGAAAATCAAAAAAGTCTCTGATGTGGTGTAGAATGTTTTGGAAAGCCAAACCTCTTTCATAGTACAAATTGATGAAATAAATTTTAAACAAGATGATTTAATAGCTTTGATCCAGCAAAGCATGATAGCTTTCAGGGAATATAGTTCCACAGAAAAAAAAATGTTTTGCTCACTTTGGATGCTAGTAGGGAATAAATGAAGCAGGACAGAGTATGTGTTGTCCAGAAATTCAGTGACTTAATTAGAATGGGTGAACTGGTTCAACCACTGAAGAAATTACAACAACAAATGCTCTTTTCAACATCCTTTCATCTGGCCATTTAGAGGAGCAATGGTGGAACATTGCCCTAGCTGCTTCCTGTACTTTCAGACCTTTTACAAGCGCAGTAAAACAACTGTCATTCTCTCATTTGAGGGGAGGACTCGGGAATTGCTATGATTTGAAGGAAAAAATTCTGCCTCTTTCAGTATTCAGTCAAGAACCACTTTGGGGGGTGATGGGTTTTTGCTACTAGTTCATCGTATCTTTACCTAGGTGCTGAACAATACTATGATACTTTAAATGTGGTCAGGATCCAGATATCTTTAAGTGCATGAAGCTTTTGCATTATCATCTGTTACTTAATAAATGGCTTTTGAATGTCTTGTATAGTACTTCTGGAAATGAAATCTATAACAGGATGTGGGTGAGTATGTTTCTATATATACATATAAACTTATGTAGCGTGCATAACAGATTGTATAAAAACTTCTACATCATGAATTCTTTTTCTTTGAGAAACTATGTAGGGCTTCCTAATATAGTGTTGAAATACAACACAGGAGAGAGGAAACTTTCAAGGAGGTTCCTGGAGTTTGTGGAAGATAACATCTTCATGCAGCTGGTGACTGAGCCTACTAGGGAATGCAACTCTCTGGTTCCTTTTTATGAGAGTGGGTGATGTGATGGTTGAGGGCTGTCTTTGGCATAGTGCTTGCAAAGTGACAGAATTTTTGATTCTCAGAGATTTAAGGAAGGCAGTCAGCAGAACTGCTGCCTTCAACTTTGGAAGGGCTGACTTTGGTCTCTGGTTGATAGAGTCCCTTGGGAGACATTCCTGAAGGGCAAAGAGCCCACAAACACTGGACAATCTTCAAGAAAGAAATTTTAAAGACATAAGAGCGGGCTCCATGTGCCAAAATATGAGTCTGTGGGGGCAAAAGACCAGCCTGGTTGAAGAGAGAGCATTGTCTGGAACTCAGGAAAAAAAAGGAGTTTATGAGCATTGGAAGAACGACTAGGCAGCTCAGGAGGACTACAAGGATGTCAGGAGGTTATGGAGGGAGAAAATTAGGAGTGCCAAAGCCCAACTACTGTCTAATCTGGCTACTGCCAGAAAAGATACTTAAAAATAGCAACAGAAGGAAGTCTAAAGAGTATCTCCATCCTTTACTGGATGCAGGAGGAAACAGAATGAGATACTTAATGTCTCCTTTGCCTCAATCTTCAACAGTAACACCGTCTGTTCTTGGAGTATCCAGTCCCCTGAGCCGGAAGATGTGGATGGGGAGCAGAATGAAGACCCCGTAATCCATGGGGAAATGGTTTATGACCTGCTACACCATGTAAGCACACACAAATCCAAGGGGCTGGATGTAATCCTCGCAAAGGTACTGATAGAGATGGTGGACGTGCTCACCAAGCTACTTTCAATATTAGGAAAAATTCGATATTAGGAAAAATGTCTTTACTGAAAGGATTATCAAGCATCAGAACAGGCTGCTCAGGGAAGCTTGTTAAATACCTCCCTGCTTGTATTTAAAAGATGTGTAGGTGTGGTGTTTGGGGACATGGTTTAACGCTGTACTTGGCAGTGTTAGGTTTACGCTTTGGACTCATTGACCTTAAGAGTCTTTTCCAGCATAATCAGTTATAATTCTATTCTTTGATTCCAATACCATGAAAATATCATCTTAGAGAAATATTATCAGTTGATAAATTAACTGAATTCTATCAGGGCATCATATACTAATGAAAGCTGCCCTAGTAGAGAGGTTGTTCTCCAAGGTAAAAGTTGAGTCATATTGAACTCTCTTTTTTCCTATTAATATTCTGTCATTTCCCATTTTGTCTCCAGTGTTGCTCATCCATACAACCAACAGGCCATTAAAATGAAATAATGTATATTAAATTTTTTAATAGGATGTTGTGGGTTAGGGCTGGGCGAGCCACTAACACGGACAGATGCTCTCTAACCCGCTCTTCTCCACCTGGCTGGAGGCAGGGCCCCCGTAAACAGGACTGGGTTTTTAGCTAAACCCAGGACATTAGCAATAACAATTTGCAGATTCATAAGAAATCTTCCACAATGCTCTTTGTTCCAAAAGCAGCTAAAGTACTAAGTGAAAACTGGTGCTTCCTAGTAAGAGTGTTAACAGGTTGTCTTCAATGGAAAAAGAAGGGCTTAGAAATAGTGACAGTATAACTAAATATTACAGTATAACTAAATGAAGAGAAGCAATAATAAGTCAAATACAGAGATTGCGAGTGTTTCTGTATGGTTATCATTACTTTTGTTAATAAATTCATTGTCTCAAGCACAAATGAGTCATATGTAGCCATTCTTGTATGATTAACATGCCTTTTAAATGATAGATTATTTGTTATTCGACATCTCTTTTTAAAAAACGATTTTAAAAGACTGAATACAGGTTACTTATTAATGTAATTATGCATTATAGAGAAACACAAAGATATCCTGAATCTTACATGAAAATGAGTAAGCTAAAATGCTGTGAAGTTACAATAAGAAAACACATTTAAGTTCTTGATTCATACTCTACAAGGGAAAATCCTGAACTGCAACAAAAACAAAACGTTAATTGACATTGAGAGATAATGAACCAAGACATATGTTGAAAGACGTATCTGAATAAGTTTTCATGCCAAATTAGAATAAAAAATGAGGATTCTGTCTCTGCCTTTCAACTAGCTTTACATGTCCCCATGTGTTGCCTGATCTAGTCGACAGGTGGCGTCCCTGGCGGCAGGGAGGCTGGATTAAAATGATCTCTAAGGTCCCTTCCAGTTTAGGTCATTCTATGATTTCTTTTAAATGCTAGTAACTAGCACTGAAACACTGCACATCCCAGGTATTTCCGTGGTGCTGTGTGCCCAGATGTGGAACAATATCTTGTTGGTGCTGGAACGGATTCCTTCAGGAGATCTGTACGTACCTTCCTTATACACAGAGGAGGGTTTGCACAGCTCTTTTATAAAGGCTTAGCTGCAAAATGTTATGGGCATGCACTGGACCTGAAATTAATGAGCAGAAAGATTATCATCTGTATTCTCCTTGGGGTTTCAATGTTAACTTTACTGATCCTTGTTACTACCTTCTCATGCACAACATGAACTACTCATTTGTTTCTTCTTTAACTGATCTTCTATTTCCTTTTCTATTAATGTCATCACAGTAACTATTTTATCTCGATTCCCTTTCATTCTTTCTCTCTTCCTCTTTCTCTTTTCACTATTCTGCCCCTTTTTCCTCCAACTACCAAAATATGTAAAGAGGCATGCAACTGTCCTCCCAGTTTTCTTTATTTTATGTTTTTATTCTCTTTTGCTTTACTAGCGTGAGTCTGACAGTCAAACTAGTGATGTGATCACTAGCTATATTTAGAAGCTGTTTCACAGAGACATCCTCCAGTTCATACTTCATTTTAATCAGTTTGTCCCCGTTTCATAGAAATTATGCTGGTTTAAGCTAGGTTCAGATTGAATTAAGGACAACGCTGTGGTTTGAACTTGTTGAAGACATCTGGTTTGAAGCAGAGAAGTTAAATGCATACAAGGCTTCAAACTTGTGCTTCAAATACGGGCCAGTCACATAACTTGAGCTTTCATCCATCATAAATCTAAGAAGTGAGAAAAACAGTAGTGACAGCAAAGAGGAACTAGGAATAAAATTCTGAAACTGTATTATTAGAATGCAGAGTTTATCATTTCAGTAGGGCACCTATGCTAAAATTTATTAATGAGAAGAAAAGTAGAGGAGGAGAAGTCACACATATAGCTAGATTTGGAAGTCATCTGTAAAGATTTTTCTTTAGGGAATTAGATGGTCTCAACTATCTTTGAGCAATTGGCATGAAGAGGAATTTACCTTTCAAGAAGCAGAATTGGTGAGGAATTGTGTGTTTATTTTGTTCTATGTTTTAATGAGAACTACTTTTGACTGTGTAGCTCAGTCACAAAATAAAATAAACCAAAACTGAAGCTCAGGTTTGCCAGTATTATAAGTATCGGTGAAATAATTGCACCATTTCCAGTTCACATTATAATTAATCAGTACTGATCTGTATTAAAAATGAATCGTATTATGGCTAGTGTAATCTGGTCTCCTATGGTTAGCGAGACAGATGGTATATTTTTCTGAGTTATAAATGTAAGTGAGAATATTAATACTAGTAAGAATTAACATTAGTAATATCAAGTATATTTATGATACAATTTTCTGGAATATGTTTTTTTAAGTTTAGATTTTGGATACAGGATATTTTGATGGTTACCTTTTAGTTTAAGAGACATTCTTTTTAGAACAAAAATAGGTCCCTGAGATACATCCTTCTAATTCTAACTGCTGTCTTGCAAAATAATACTTAAGAGTTTTTTTATATTTCTCATGGAGGCTTAAAAGGAAGAAAGGATTATGTGGGGGGAAAAAGAAGATATCCATACAGAGGGTTATGACATTTGAAAAAACAAGCAACTTTTGAAGCATGTAGCACAAATAATTTTTTTTTTTTATGCTGAACCAATCTCTTGCTTTTCCAAAGAAATAAATAGACATCAAACTGGATTGTTACATACTTGAAACAAAAGGTCAGTAACAACTTTGGATAAAAATGGTTGTTGCTTTTTTTCTCATATGAAGGATTTAAAAGACCAGATTTGTCAGAATTACCGATAGTTTATGTCATATATATTTTCTATATCTGAAGAAATCAAATGGTCCTTAGATGAAAACGGTGACCCTCAGCAAATATGTGTTTCTACAGAATTTAAGTCCCACATTCAACCTAGCTATTGTACCTCGCTAATGAGATGTAAAATTGTGTTTATTGCTGAGATTTTTGAGGACTCAGAGGTACAAGCTACTTTTCTCTAAAACTGATGAGAGATTTCTGCATGTCTATGCACTCCACTGCTACGTCAAGCATCAGTATTTTCCACAGTTCTGGGACTCTGCACCAGGTCTGGCTGTGATGAAGTTGATTTTCTTTGTAGTAGCCCACACATAGCTGGGTTTAGGTTGG